>NW_025744956.1:0-200000 GCF_021184085.1 Oncorhynchus gorbuscha
ACCAGGCTCTGAGGGGTGGCCAGTCCTATTCTGACTGTGCCGGGTTGAGATCATAACAATACATGGCCAAGATGCCTAACCCTAACCCTAGCCCGTACACAGCGGGAGACAGCGGGTGTGGTAGAGAGAGAGTCGAAAACAGCAGGTCCGGAAATAGGTAGCATGTTCGGTGAACAGGTCAGGTTTCCATAGCCGCAGGCAGAACAGTTGAAACTGGAGCAACAGCATGACCAAGTGGACTGTTGACAGCAAGGAGTCATCAGGACAGATTAAAAAGGGCATGGTCCCAGGGCTCAGGTCCTTGAAGAGGGAAAGGAGAGGAGAGAGAGAGAATTAGAGGGAGTATACTTAAATTCACACAAGACACCGGATAAGTAGGATAAATTCTCCAGACATAACAGACTGACCCTAGCCCCCCTGACACATAAACTGACAGCATAAATACCGGAGGCTGAGACAGGAGGAGTCGGGAGACACCGTGGCCCCATCTGACAATACCTCCAGACAGGGCCACCCAGGCAGGATATAACCCCACCCACTTGGCCAAAGCAGAGCCCCCACGCCACTAGAGGGATATCTTCAAACCACCAACTTACTACCCTGAGACAAGGCTGAGGATAGCCCTCGACGATCTCCCCAAGACACGAACCCGGGGGGATGCCAAACCCAGACAGGATTCAGTGACTCAACCTACTCAAGTGACGCACCCCTACTAGGGATGGGATGGAAGCCCCAGTAATAGGGTTAGAGGCAGAGAATCCCGGTGGAGAGCGGGGAACCGGCCAGGCAGAGACAGCAAGGGCGGTTCGTTGCTCCAGTGCCTTTCCGTTCACCTTCACACCCCTGGCCAGACTACACTCAATCATAAGACCTACTGAAGAGATGAGTCTTCAAAAATGATGAGTCGAGACCGAGTCTGCGTCTCTCACATGGATAGGCAGACCATTCCATAAAAATAGAGCTCTATAGGAGAAAGCCTTAGCTTAGAAATTCTAGGGACAATAAAGAGGCTTGCGTCTTGTGACCGTAGTATACTTGTAGGTATGTATGACAGGACCAAATCGGAGAGATAGGTAGGAGCAAGCCCATGTAATGCTTCGTAGGTTAGCAGTAAAACGTTGGAAATCAGCTCTAGCCTTAACAGGACGCCAGTGTAGAGGCTAGCACTGGAGTAATATGATCAAATGTTTTGGTTCTAGTCAAGATTCTAGCAGCCATGTTTAGCCCTACCTGAAGTTTATTTATTGGTAGCCAGAAAGTAGAGCACTGCAGTAGTCTAATCTAGAATTGACAAAAGCACGGATTAACTTTTCTGCATAATTTTTAAACAAAGTTTGTGATTTTTGCGATGTTACGAAGATGGAAAAAAGCTGTCCTTGAAATAGTCTTGATATGTTCATCAAAAGAGAGATCCGGGTCCATAGAAATGCTGAGTCCACAGTTTTATTTGAGACGACTGTACAACCATCAAGATTAATTTTCAGATCCAACAGAAGATATCTTTGTTTCTTGGGACCTAGAACTAGCATCTCTGTTTTGTCCGAGTTTAAAAGTAAGAATTTGCCGCCATCCACTTCCTAATGTCTGAAACGCATGCTTCCAGGGAGGGCAATTTTGGGGCTTCACCATGTTTCATCGAAATGTACAGCTGTGTATCATCCAGTGAAAATTAACTTTATGTTTCTGAATGACATCACCAAGAGGTAAAATATATAGTGAAAACAATAGTGGTCCAACAACGGAACCTTGAGGAACACCGAAATGTACAGTTGATTTGTCAGAGGACAAACCATCGACAGATGAGATCAAAACCAGGCCAGGAGTTGTAGACCAATTTGGATTTCCAATCTCTCCAAAAGAATGTGGTGATAGATGGTGTGAAAAGCAGCACTAAGGTCTAGGAACACGAGGACAGATGCAGAGCCTTGGTCTGACATCATTAAAAGGTAATTTACCACCTTCACGAGTGCAGACTCAATGCTACAGTATGATGGTGTCTAAAACCAGACTGAAGTGTTTCGGATACGTTGTTTGTCTTCAGGAAGGCAGTGAGTTGCTGTGCAACAGCTTTTTCAAAATGGGAGTTTCACTGTAGGCCGATAGTTTTTTATATTTTCTGGGTCAAGGTTTGGCTTTTTCAAGAGAGGCTTTATTACTGCCACTTTTAGTGAGTTTGTTACACATCCGGTAGATATATGTTTAACATAGGAGGGCCAAGCACAGGAAGCAGCTCATTCAGTAATCTGTGTTTGCATGATGCCTTTCTATGGCATGGTACCCAGTTCAAGTCTATATTGGCTCCTCCCTATCCTTGCAACATGTGGGTGTTATATCTGGTGTAGTCGGCAGGATAGGGAACTGGGTACAGGTCTGGAAACATGTCAAAAGGGCAGCAGCAGCAGGAGGAGCCCCCCTCCGGTTGGTTCAATTTGCTTGTTTTTTTATTCAGACAACATTATTGCATGGTTTGTTTTGTGTTCGTATACAAAATTGCATTAACTGTTTGTGTTGCCCCTCTCTCCCTGTATGAATGTGTATGAGTGAGTCAGTAAAATACATCATGTGTCTGCAGCACTATGGGATCCATGGCTTTTCGTGAAGTAAACGGACATGTGAGGGAGGCTTAGGGAGTTCATTATGTGGGTCTACCACCCCTGGTTAGACTCTCCTTTCCACTGGCCTCTGGAAATGGGTTGAGAGGGAGAGAGAGGTCTTGGTGCAAGTTGGTGTTGGCCACACCTGCGAGGGCACAAACGTTGCTCCCGCCCAATGCGTGTCCCGTGGTATGCTGCCACCTCTGAAGGAGGGGACCCACGGTGAACAGCGGCAATATGGGCGCTGGTGCCATAGGCTATCAACTCGGTTCCAATTGCATCTGAAATATATAGTCTGTTTTTGTTATAGTGGCTGCCATGCCCCCCAGTGGCCAAATCTGGGGTGGCTCCATATCCATTTCCGGGGTACATACCGAAAAGCAGCACTAAGGTCTATGGTGTGGACAAATTTGGTGCTCTGGTCACAAAGTGCGCTATTGAGTCAACATTTTCATCTTAGTATCTCACCACTAGTATTCCTTTATATTAACACAGAAATAGTCAATTGTGTTTTTTAGTTGGTAACTAGTGTCGTGGTAATTTCCTATATTACTAAATGGGAGTTTACAAACAACACACAAGTCAGAGTTATATTTTAAACATAATATTTAATCAAATGAGCTTCACCTTAGCCTTTTGACTCTCAGATCAATTCAGTGTCTTTACATGAATTCTGAGAGTGTCAACATAATGGCAACTGAGATCTTTTATAGCAAAGATCCACCCCTCTCAACTTACATGACAAACCACAGATCTCAGGAACTATTCACAAAGGGCCTTTTACTAAAAAAAGGAGCATCCCATAGCCAGATAGCATTATCATTCAGTTTGGTCTCTAAAATGATTATTTTCTTGTTCCTGGTACTTCATAGTACCAAAACATTACCTCACTATCTGGAATGCTCTTTAGGATTTATTGGCGAAAGACATCATAAATCTCCTCTATCTCTGTAAATCTCCTAGAGAAGAAAGGAAAAATGCAACTGCCGACAGTATAGTCCAAAAAAAGACATCCAAATGAAAAGTATCTCACATAAGCATATTATGAAAGTAAATAAAACATCTTATGTATCAATGTTACCTAACTAATTCTGATTCAGCTACGACACTAGTTGCTTGACAAAGTCCTAAAATGTCAGGATAAAAACCCCTGATGGTGCTTTTAGGGTTAAATATGAGGACATATTGTATTCAAAGGTGGGGGAAGTTGTAACAGGGTCAGGATTGTCATTTGAGTATTTCTATTCTATGTTTTCCTGATGTGTTTCCATGGCCTTGTACTTAGTTCAAGTCGACATAGGTTGCAAGGATCGGTTAAGAGCCAATGGGATTAACAGAAAGTGGGTTGTCTGTCTGACCTGAACGGACAAGTGGTGAGGAAGGCAGAATCCATCCTGTCTCACTGTTCCCACCCCCTACACCATGATTTCCAGGAGCTACCCTCTGGCTCCTGGTATGGATTCCCCACTGTCAAGACTAACAAGTACAAGCACTCCTTTAGTCCTACGACCATTGCCTTTTTTAATAAAGTTAAGAAGTTGGCTAGTCTGGCCGAACTGGTTTCTCTGCCCTTGTGGGTTTTTTTTTCATACAAGGTGATTACGATGATGATTATGTTGACTATAATGATGGTGGTGGTAATGTGATGATGATAATAATGGTGACATTACTGATTATGATTGTCATTTTCTCGATGATGTTGACGTGATGATTTGAGAATGTGCACAGCGCACTTTACTAATTATGTAACCTGTACTAATGTTGATCATTAGTATTGTATATAATTGTATTAATGGCTGTCACCCCATGACTGACATACTAGCCCATTGTTATTAAGGATAGTTTGTGTTCTATGTGTTTTTCTTTTTTGTCTAATGTGCTCACCTGCTGCAAAAAAAGTTTAAACTTGATTTGATATTACAAGGAGCTATGGTGTTAACAGCTCATATTGAATAAGGTCCTTGATTTTAATCTCGGAGAAATATCTCACGGCAACAAGAAAATACGATCCAGTTCAGTGACCCAATTGATTACTATGATTAATATGATTAATTGTATCATCAGTTAATGATGCATGTGAGTATAATACATAGTTCATCTCCTGTAAGGTACCACCACACTGTTTGCTCTAATAATGTATAATTGGCGGCTGTTTGTATAAGTAAATTATTTAGTTTAAAGATTATTAAGATTATCATTGAGGTGGCCAAGATTTACACCAATCCATAACGTCAAGGAAGTGTATATTAAACTGGCAGAAAAACGTTACTTTAGGTTTAGGGGACAAAATCAATTAATTTCTTAGGGTTAAAGTTAGGTTTAGGAATGAGGGTTAGGTTAAGATTAGGTATAATATCAGTGTTACTGTAAGGGTTTTCTTCTGGTGAAAGAGAGGCGGACCAAAATGCAGCGTGGTGGTTATTCATGTTTTTTAATAAAGACAACTATACATGAACAGACTAAACAAGAAAAGTGAAAACCTAAACAGTCCTATCTGGTGCAAACACAGAGACAGGAACAATCACCCACAAACACACAGTGAAACCCAGGCTACCTAAGTATGATTCTCAATCAGAGACAACTAATGACACCTGCCTCTGATTGAGAACCATACTAGGCCGAAACATAGAAATACCCCAAAACATAGAAAAACAAACAGACTGCCCACCCAACTCACACCCTGACCATTCTAAATAAATACAAAACAAAGGAAATAAAGGTCAGAACGTGACAGTTACAGCTATTTCTTAGTGTGGTTGGATCATCTAAGACGATGATTAATCATCAGATGGCAACTCAAATGATGTCACAGACTTCCCCTTGGCAGAAATGTGATAATATTCCATTTGCAAATCTATGACAAGCATATGCTCCGTTGGGCATTCGGTGAGCATTTATGCATTATTAATGCTAATTCATAAGAGGCAAAGCCTTTTCAATGGAATCAGAATATATTAAATACATGTTATTAAGCCTAGAATTGATTTATCTTGGACCATGGTAACATTAATTGTTGACTTGCCCTTAAAACATCTCGAGATACATACTTGTCCTCCAAATAAGTGTGCCTCAGGTATTTCATGAGTGAGCTCTTGCTCTCGTTTTATGATACATTCATGTGACTACAAGCGTTTTCTACGGGTTTTAAATATCAATGTTAAAAAATATACTGTCTTACATATTACAAGCTGTGGAAAGGGGAAAAACAACATTATTAACTACATAACCAAAGGTAAACAAAAATGTCAACGCCACACCAAATTGCTCTCGCACTTAACTTAGTCTGGCCTGACACATCGTTGCCTCATCACTCTCCTACCCTGGATAATTTGCTCAGTGATTTGGCAGCGGCCCCTTAAGCGGTGTGGCTTAGATGAGGGGCCTCGCAATCTCTCCCCGCCTGCTCCCCGTAAGAGGCTTGTCTGATGTTGACTCCTTGGGGGAGAGGCTGGCCTGATTTCCACAACACTTGTCCACTCTGTAGTGTATCCAAGGGGCAGACTTCACCTGAGCTCTAATCCCCACCCCCATCCTACTCTGATGTCTTCAGATATGCTCCTTGTACACAGAGTCGTTGACCAGGTGGTGGAAGGCCAGTTGCTATGCTGGTGACGACGCCTTGGCTGTGTCTGAATTCTCTTCTAGTCTACTTCTTACTAAAAGTATTTCAAATTACAAGTTATCAAACCCGTTCACATGGTTGGTTAATTCTGGAGACTCCTTTGGTGTCTTCAGAGTCAGGTTTTTCTACTCCATATGTAGAAAAGCAGTACACATACTAAAGAGGCCTTAGTGAACCTTGGGCAGTTTAGAGAGTGGACACAATTTACCATGAAGAATGTTTGTTTTAGTTGATTGTGTTTTGTGTATATTTGTTTGTGTGCAATTTGAGTCTTCCTGTACTTTACTTGTTTTTGATAATTTTGTTCTATGAAATTGTATATGCAGGGCTCCCTTGAAAAAGAGACACTGGTCTCAATGGTGACTCCCTGCTAAAATAAAGAAAACAAAATCTAATGATGTTATTCCCTGCCATTTGTTAATTTCCGTACAGCCCATACTTTATCTGATTATCAGCTGTTGTCAAACACATGTGGGTCTGAAAAGACTATTCATTAATGTGCTGCAAATTCATACCAAAGCATACTCAATTTGTGGATTTCACACCCTATAACATTTTCTATTTTTGCATACCCAAAAAGTAGACTATTTAGGATGCTAGTATGGGTATTCAGTCACAGCTCATTAATTGACAATGGGGGTATTCCATTTGGGACCTTCCAACTCTCCCTTAAATAGACCATTGGACATTCTAGGCTCCCCTTCCAGCCCTCCCCGAAATAGACGATTTGGAGCCTTCCAGCCCTACCTTCCAGCTCTCTGAAATACAATGCCTTTGGAAAGTTTTCAGACCCCTTGACTTTTTCCACATTTTGTTACATTACAACTTTATTCTAAAATGGATTTACATTTTTTTAACTATCTACACACAATACACCATAATGACAAAATATATATATTTTATTTTTTTGCAAATTTATTAGAAATATAAACAGAAATACATTAATTACATAAGAATTCAGACCCCTTGTTATGAGACTCGAAATTGAGCTCAGATGCATCCTGTTTCAACAACTTGATTGGAGTCCACCTGTGGTAAATTCCATTGATTGGATACAATTTGGAAAGGTACACACCTTTTTATATAAGGTCCCACAGATGACAGTGCATGGCAGAGTAAAGTTCCGAGACAGGATTGTGTCGAGGGACAGATCTGGGGAAGGGTACCAAAAACTTTCTGCAGCATTGAAGGTCCCCAAAAAAAGTGGCCTCCATCATTCTTAAATGGAAGAAGTTTGGGACGACCAAGACTCTTCCTAGAGCTGGCCCGCCCGCCCTGCCAAACTGAGCAAACGGGGGAGAAGGGCATTAGTCAGGGAGGTAACCAAGAACCCGAGTCACTCTGATAGAGCTCTAGAGTTCTAGAGTTCCTCTGTGGAGATGGGAGAACCTTCCGAAAGGACAACCATCACTGCAACACTCCACCAATCAGGCCTTTTTGGTAGAGTGGCCAGACGAAAGTAAAAAGCACATGACAGCCCTCTTGAAGTTTGCCAAAAGGCACCTAAAAACTCTCAGACCATGAGAAACAAGCTTCTCTGGTCTGAAACCAAGATTGAATGCCAAACGTCACAGCTGGAGGAAACCTGGCACCATCCCTATGGTGATGCATGATGATGTCAGAATCATGCTGTGGGGATGTTTTTAAGTGGTAGGCACTGGGGGACTAGTCAGGATTGAGACAAAGATGAATGGAGCAAAGTACAGAGATCCTTGACGAAAACCTGCTGCAAAGTTCTCAGGACCTTAAACTGGGGTGAAGGTTCACCTTCCAACAGGACAACGATCCTAAGCACACAGCCAAGACAACGCAGGAGTGGCTTTGGGACAAGTCTCTAAATGTCCTTAAGTGTCCCAGCCAGAGGCCGGACTTGAACCTGATCGAAGATCTCTGGAGAGACCTGAAAATACCTGTGCAGCAACGCTCCCAATCCGATCTGCAGAGAAGAATGGGAGAAACTCCCCATATGCAAGTGTGACAAGCTTGTAGCATCATACCCAAGAAGACTCAAGGCTGTAATTGCAGTCAAAAGGTGCTTCAACAAAGTACTGAGTAAAGAGACTGAATACATACAGTTAAAATAAAAAAGTTTGAACCCTTTGCAATTTCCTGGATTTCTGCATTCATTACTCATAAAATGTGGTCTGATCTAAGTCAAAATAATAGACAAACATAATCTGACTAATCTAACACAAACAGGATTGACTTTTGTGCTCTTGGAGTGATCACAGTACAACTTGTTTTATTAGTTTAGTCAGATTGTGTTTGTCTATTATTGTGACTTCAATGAAGATCAGACCTCATTTTATGAATAATCAATGCAGAAATCCAGGTTTCATTATTTAAAAAAATGTTTTTGCTTAGTCATTGTGGGTATTGTATGGGGTATTGTTCGTAGATTAATGAGGTGGAAAAATGTAATACATTTTAGAATAAGGCTGTAACCTAATGTGGAAAAGGTCAAGGGGTCTGAATACCTTCCAAAGGCACTGTTGACAATTGTGGCACTGGCTGCTATACTAAATAAATGTGTTGGGTGTTAAAAAATACAGATTTCATGGTATAACGGAAATAGAGCCGGGAATCGCTTTTGAACCTATTCTTTCATGTTTCACTTGCAGGTCCAATGTTTTTAGCTCCCTTGACAATAGCATGGTCTGCATAGGAGCTTCACACAAGCAAGCAGCTACTTCATAGCAATTTGAGGTGCCCGCATTAAGCTTGCTTTCACATTTAAGCACATTCACATTGCTTTTTTGACTCCTCAGGGGACACATTAACCGTAAACGCCATGGCCAAGGTAAAAGGCAATGCAGGCAGGTCCGTTAGTATCATCTCCTCAAGGGGTTAAGTGTGATGAGCTTTTGATCCGTTGTGGAACTATTAGCCTTCCTCTCCTCCAGCTTCGCTAGCTGCACAGATGGCACTGTGCACTTAATTCTCATTCTGCCCCTGAGATGCAGGTGGGCAGGCGGGTGAGCAGACAAGGCAGGGACATAGAGACATGAAAGGAGATGAGGTGGTGTAGTAAGCTATACCCTGGCTGTGTGTGCTTGACAAGTGATTCCTCTTCTGCTTTAACATCTTGCAGCTCCCCCCCTACTTTGTGCAATTTCCGCCTGAAGACATACCCAAATCTAACAGCCTGTAGCTCAGGCACAGAACCAAGGATATGCATATTCTTGGTACCATTTGAAAGAAAACACTCTGAAGTGTATGTAAATGTGAATTGAATGTAGGAGAATAACACACAATAGATCTGGTTTAGATAAAACAATGAAAAAAAACATGTTTTATTTTTATATAATCTTTAAAATGAACAAGATAAAACGAACATTCAGATAGGATGGGGACAATTTCAGTGAAAAATATAAGAGGGCAACAGTACTTGTGCAAAGTTTCAGAATGATAACTTTCAAAATGAGTGTGCTACATGACATTTATCATGAAGTCACCCAGGTGTCCCACACAAGTAGCCCAAATGTACCCAAGTGGCCAAATTGGTGAAGGTATTGATTTTGAAACAAATAACTATATACAAAATACCAAAATTGTGATTCTAAAACGTCCGCTAAATGGCATATATTACTATATACAAAATACCAAAATTGTATTCTAACACACCCCCCCCCAAAAGAAAATGGAGAAAAAAAATGGGGAGAAAAAATAAAAAATGAAAAGAATAATAATTATTGATAAAAAAACATGGGAATAAAATATATATATACATGTACAAAATAACATGGGTAACTATTTACACACTTTCAATATTTGGAAGACCCTCAGTCCTCTATCAAATCTATTCATATAGCCCCAGCCTAAAACCCCAAACAGCAAGCAATGCAGGTGTAGAAGCACGGTGGCTAGGAAAAACTCCCTAGAGGCAGCAACCTAAGAAGAGACCTAGAGAGGAACCAGGCTATGAGAGTTGGCCAGTCCTCTTCAGGCTGTGCCGGGTGGCGATCACAGTGGTTGTAGGGAGTAAAAATAAACAGTTTAGGGTTCCATATCCGCTGACAGAACAGTTGAAACTGGAACAGCGGCAAGGCCAGGTGGACTGGGGACAGCAAGGAGTCATCATGCCAGGTAGTCCTGACTCATGGTCCTAGGGCTCAGGTCCTCCGAGAGAGAGAATTAGAGAGCGCATAATTAAATTCACACAGGACACCGGATAAGACTCCCATTCGGAGTCAGTGTCACTGTGAAAGAAAATGTTCAGTTAGAATAGTTTCACATATGAGCCCTGTATCAACAGGTATAATAAACAGATATATAGAGTTGAAGGTTGAATATATTATTATATTATTATTACCTGCTAGATCTACTGTCTCTTATAATATGACATTTCAGCTAGATCTACTGTCTCTATTATATTATGACAGACCAGCTAGTTCTACTGTCTTTATTATATTACAACAGACCAGCTGTATCTACTGTGTCGTGGAAATTTCCAAACGACACACAAGTCATGTCACGCCCTGATCTTAGTATTTTGTGTTTTCTTTCTTTATTTGGTCAGGCCAGGGTGTGACATGGGTTATTGTGGTGTGTTTTTTGTCTTGGGGTTTTGTGGGGTGACTAATTAGTCTATGGCTGCCTGAGGCGGTTCTCAATCAGTCAGGTGATTTATCGTTGTCTCTGATTGCGAACCATATTTAGGCAGCCATATTCTGTGAGTGTTTTCTTGGGTGATTGTTCCTTTCTCTGTGTTAGTTATTCACCAGACAGGCTGTATAGGTTTTCACGTTTCGTTTGTTGTTTTGTAATATTTATAGTTATTTCATGTATCGTTCAGTTTCATTAAAGAACATGAGTAACCACCACCCTGCATTTTGGTCCTCTCCTTCAACAGTCGAACGCCGTTACAGAATCACCCACCACACCCGGACCAAGCAGCATGGGAACAGGCAGCAACAGCAGGAGCAGCGAAAGGAGGAATAGACATGGGAGGACGTTATGGACAGCAGGAGTATAGAGTATACGACTTGGGAGGAAATAGACAGGTGGGCGGTCGACCCAGAGAGAGTGCCGGAGCCCACCTGGGATTCGCTGGAGCAGTGCGAAGATGGCTATAGGAGAATGGAGTCAAAGAGAAAAACACGGCGGCGCAGAAAGAAACCCGAAAGTCAGCCCCAAAAATGTATTGGGGGGGGCTCAGGGAGAGTGTGGCAGAGTCAGGGTTCAGACCTGAGCCAACTCCCCCTGTTAATCGTGAGGAGCAGCGATCAAAGGACTTCTGGACTTGGGAGGAGATATTGGACAGAAAAGGACCCTAGGCACAGCCTGGTGAATATCGATGCCCCAAAGAAGAACTGGAGTCTGAGAAAGCGGAGAGGCGCTGGTATGAAGAGGCAGAATTATTGGGGGAGGGGGCTTACAGGGAGTATGGCTATGCCAGGTAGGAGACCTGCGCAAACTCCCTGTGCTTACCGGGGGGCTAGAGAGACCGGGCAGGCACCGTGTTATGCTATGGAGTGCACGGTGTCTCCAGTGCGGGTGCATAGCCCGGTGCGGTACATACCAGCTCTTCGTATTGGCCAGGCTAGAGTGGGCATCGAGCCAGGTAAGGTTGGGCAGGCTCGGTGCTCAAGAGCTCCAGTGCGCCTGCACGGTCCGGTCTATCCAGTGCCACCTCCACACACCAGTCCTCCGGTGGCAGCTCCCCGCACCAGGCTTCCTGTGCATGTTCTCTATCCAGTTCCACCTGTGCCAGCACCACGCATCAGGCCTACAGTGCGCCTCGCCTCTCCAGTGCTGCTGGAGTCTCCCGCCTGTTCAGCGCTGCCGGAGCCTCCTGCCTGCATGGAGCAGCCAGAGCTGTCAGCCTGCATGGAGCAGCCAGAGCTGTCAGCCTGCATGGAGCAGCCAGAGCTTCCTCCTGCATGGAGCAGCCAGAGCTGTCAGCCTGCATGGAGCAGCCAGAGCTGTCAGCCTGCATGGAGCAGCCAGAGCTGTCAGCCTGCATGGAGCAGCCAGAGCTGTCAGCCTGCATGGAGCAGCCAGAGCTGTCAGCCTGCATGGAGCAGCCAGAGCTGTCAGCCTGCATGGAGCAGCCAGAGCTGCCAGCCTGCATGGAGCAGCCAGAGCTGTCAGCCTGCATGGAGCAGCCAGAGCTGTCAGCCTGCATGGAGCAGCCAGAGCTGTCAGCCTGCATGGAGCAGCCAGAGCTGTCAGCCTGCATGGAGCAGCCAGAGCTGTCAGTCTGCATGGACCAGCCAGAGCTGCTAGATCTGCCAGCCAGACTCTTCCAGACCTGCCAGTCGACCAGACTCTTCCAGACCTGCCAGTCGACCAGACTCTTCCAGACCTGCCAGTCGACCAGACTCTTCCAGACCTGCCAGTCGACCAGACTCTTCCAGACCTGCCAGTCGACCAGACTCTTCCAGACCTGCCAGTCGACCAGACTCTTCCAGACCGGCCAGTCGACCAGACTCTTCCAGACCGGCCAGTCGACCAGACTCTTCCAGACCGGCCAGTCGACCAGAACCGCCAGTCGACCAGACTCTTCCAGATCGGCCAGCCGACCAGACTCTTCCAGATCGGCCAGCCGACCAGACTCTTCCAGACCGGCCAGTCGACCAGACTCTTCCAGACCTGCCAGTCGACCAGACTCTTCCAGACCTGCCAGCCGGCCAGACTCTTCCAGATCCGCCAGCCGGCCAGACTCTTCCAGATCCGCCAGCCGGCCAGACTCTTCCAGAGCCAACTACCTGCCTGAGCTTCCCCTGGGTGCCGGGCTTCCCCTCGGTGCCGGGCTTCCCCCCGAGCTTCCCCTCGGTCCAGAGCTTCCCCTCGGTCCAGAGCTTCCCCTCGGTCCCGAGCTGCCCCTCGGTCCAGTGGGGTTCTGGGTGAGGACTACTAGGCCATGGTCGGTGGCGAGGGTGGACCCTCCCAGGACGCGAAGGGGAGGAAATAAGACATTTATGGAGTGGGGTCCACAGCCGGAGCCGCCACCATGGACAGATGCCCTACTGTCTTTATTATATTACAACAGACCAGCTGTATCTACTGTGTCGTGGAAATTTCCAAACCACACACAACCCATGTCACGCCTTGGTCTTAGTATTTTGTGTGTTCTTTCTTTATTTGGTCAGGCCAGGGTGTGACATGGGTTATTGTGGTGTGTTTTTTTTTTTGTCTTGGGGTTTTGTGGGGTGACTAATTAGTCTATGGCTGCCTGAGGCGGTTCTCAATCAGAGTCAGGTGATTTATCGTTGTGTCTGATTGGGAACCATATTTAGGCAGCCATATTCTGTGAGTGTTTTCGTGGGTGATTGTTCCTGTCTCTGTGTTAGTTATTCACCAGCCAGGCTGTATAGGTTTTCACGTTCCGTTTGTTGTTTTGTAATATTTATAGTTATTTTATGTATTGTTCAGTTTCATTAAAGAACATGAGTAACCACCACGCTGCATTTTGGTCCTCTCCTTCAACAGTCGAACGCCGTTACAAGTCAGTTAGTTATCAAAGTCCATCTTTAATTATATGAGCTCTATCACAATCCTGTGACTCTCAGGTAATTCAGTGTCTCTCAATGAATTCTCTGAGAGCCCCCTTCTGCATTGTAACTGCGATCCTTTAATAGCAAAGAACACACATAGTCAGACAGCATATCCATAATAAATCGTTCAGCTTTGTCTCCTTACTCAAACCCCAGAACCATAAACCAATCCTCCATATCAACAGGAATATATCAAATCCATCCTATCTTGACAAGATCACAGAGACACACTGACTGGCACACATACATTGTGGAGCCAAGAGATACACGTTTGATGATCCCTTGACCTCTCTGCGGCCCATGCAACTTAGTCTTGACATAGAACAGATACTGCAACCCTGCCACTGTATTATACAAAAATAACATTCTTGATGAGAAGTAACTTACAAACATATGATGAATGTAAAACATCTTACCTATGTTACCAACCAATGCTGATTATTTCCACAACAACTGTCTCCAATTCCCTTTCGCCATTGATGTGGTCCTGCCCTCTCCTCAACAGCCTCAAATAGGCTATTTCATGTGGGTTGGGGTGGGGCGGCAGACACACGCATCTCACATTTCATGACATGTTTATATATTGCTTCTAAAATAAATAAATAAATCAAATAATATTTTATATTATTAATTTCAAAGAAGGGCATTAGCATGATAAGAACTTACCAGTCCAAAACTATGTCCTCTCCCGTTCAAAAAATATTCCTCCACTATTGCTAAATGAATCGTCCTACAACAATCTGTCTCACCTTCCCAATCAATTTATTCTAAAGTTGTGTGTACATCTGTATATCTAGACTAGACTTAGTCACCATAATGATTGATATATAAACAGCTGAATCTGTGCGTTCACCAAACAATGCAATGCGTAATGTGTTTCTCCTTCCGGTATGAAAATTCAATAGCGCATGACTCTTACGCTGAAGCTTACTACATGGGTTGGTCTTGCAACACATAAACATGGCATATTGCCCTTTAGCTCATTGGCTATCTACCCAGCTAGATTTCAAGACTATCAGTGGTCATTGGGTTAAAAGACAGCGAAACAGCAGGAAAATCATTGGTGCACAATGATGTCATTACTTGTCTTCAAATCGATTTCTTTCAGTCAATACGTCCCGCGAAATGGCCCATCAGGTTTGATTGTGTTACAAACAAATCAGTTGATTGCAGTGAAACCAAACATGACTGGAAAAGTCACGTTCTGTGTGAGTGATTTACCTGGAATGTGTCGTTGAAAATGGAATGAGACTGAATTCACTACACAAGCAGTTCACAAAATGTTTCGTGTTAGGCTATAAAAACAGATTTTATCAAACAAAAGATCATTCATTGTGTAACAATGAGCATTGGAATTGCAAACAGACGAAGATCGTCAGAGGTAAACGATTTATTTTAATGCAGTTTGATTATGTTACCCCTGTGCTCGTTTAAAAAAATATGTATGGGGCTCTATGCTCAGATAATCGCATGGTATTCTTTCGCAGTATATCCTTTTTTGAATCTGACAACGCAGTTGGATTAGCAAGATTCTAGGCTTTAGATACATGTGAGACACTTGTATTTTCATTAATGTTTAATATGACTATTTATGTAGCGATCACCGTATGTTGTGGAATTTCAGCCCGCTCGCGGGTTCCGTGCGCAGAGAGGTTAATAAGAGAGAGACTCCAACTGGAGGCAGTCGTGTGTCATTTACAGGTGGGTTCGAAGAGTACTTCAAACTCCCGACATCTGCATTCAATGAATTTCTTTCCAACTCTCTTTCCCCTCTTTGCCTCTTTTGACCTTGATCTTTCCCAATCCCATCCAAGTCACAATCCCATCCAACCTACAAGGCAGGCAATATGCTATGACCTCATCTTTACAACTTTGTTTCCTTTTCTGTCTCCTTTTCCTCCAAACCTAACCACTTAGCCCCTACACAGATGGTCATGCACCGTCAAAATCGTTGCTCTCTCTCTCTCCCAGTACTCCCTCCTCTTGAGGAAAACTAAACTTCCGGAGGACCTATCATCCTTTCACTCCCTCCTCTCTACCTTCTCTTTCTCTGTATCCGCTGCAAAGCCTCTTTCTACCACTAAATTTCAAGCTTCTGCCTCTAACCCTAGGAAACTTTTCCACCTTCTTAACCCTCCACACCTTCCTTCCTCTCTGCGGACAACTTTGTCAACCACTTTGAAAAAAAGGTTGACAACAATCGCTACTCATTCACTCAGCCTATTGAGTCCACTGGACACTCACACAGAACTACCCTACGCCTTGACCTCTTTTTCCTCTCACTCTCCAGATAACATCCTGCGACTAGTGAGGTCCGGCCGCCCGACAACCCGTCCGCGTGACCCCACCCCCCCATCCCTTATCGGAAACCTTCTCCCATTTCTCACTTCCCTCAACTCATCCCTGACCACTGGCTGCATCCCCTCTGACTTCAAAATGGCCCGAGTTGCTCCGCTCCTCAAGAAACCAACACTTGACTCATCGGATGTCAAAAACTATAGACCTGTATCCCTTCTTTCTTTTCTTTCCAAAACACTTGATCATGCTGTCTCTGAACAACTTTCTCGTTATCTCTCGCAGAATGATCTTCTTGAAGCCTAACTGGTTAGGATCTAGATGGGTCCCTCAAATGAGACTGCTCTTCTCTGTGTCACAGAGGCTCTCTGCACTGCCAAAGCTGACCCTCTCTCCTCTGTTCTCATCCTCCTAGATATATCTGTGCCTTCAACATCGCAAATCATCAGATCCTCCTCTCCACCTTCTCAGGGTTGGGCATCTCAGGCTCTGAACACTCTGCCTGCCAGGTAGAATGCAATAGAAATCAGGTGATGTGGAGAGGATCTGTATTTTCACCACGTACTCTCACTACTGGTGTCCCCCAGGGCCCGGGTCTAGGCCCTCTCCTCTTCTCTCTATGCACCAAGTCCATAAGCCCCATTATATCCTCTCATGGTCTCTCCTATTATAGTTATATGGATGACACTCAACTACTTTTCTCCTTCCCCCCCTTCTGACACCCAAGTTGCAACACACATCTCTGCATGCCTGGCAGATATCTCAACCTGGACGCTGGCCTACCACCTCAATATCGACAAGACGGAATTGCTCTACCTCCCGGTGAAGGCCGGCCCACTCAAAGACCTCTGCATCGCGTTTGGCAACTCCACAGTGTCGTCCTCCCAGAGTGCAAAGAACCTTGGTATGACCCTGCACAACACCACTGTTGTTCTCTGCAAACATCAAAGCAGTGACCCGTAGCATACAGCCCTACCTAAAACAGGAAGCTGCACAGGTCCTAATCCAGGGACTTGTCCTCTCTCACCTGGACTACTGCAACTCGCTGTTGGGCTCCTAGCTTGTGCCATCAAACCCATGCAACTTAACCAGAATGCTGCAGCCCACCTGGTTTTCAACCTTCCCAAGTTCTTTCATGTCACCCAGCTCCTCCACACACTCCACTGGCGTCCAGTCGAGGTTTACATCCACAACAAGACTGTGGTGCTTACTTACAGAATAACAAGAGTAACTTTCTATCCCTACCTTCAGGCTATGCTCAAACCAAACACACCAACCCAGGCACTCCTGGCACTCAGGTCTCTTGGAAACCCCAACACTTTTATCTCAGACTACTGATAGATATGTTATATGTGGTTGTCCCACCTAGCTATTTTAAGATTAACTGTCAGTCGCTCTGGACTAAAATGTAAAAATGTTAAATATACTGCTCTAAAGAGGCTCTCTAACAAGCTACCCAGGACATGGTGCTTCTAGCTTTTTGACCAAGTCTGTCACTTTCTATGGAGGGTTTTTAACTGGGTTGTCAGTTAGCTTGGTTTTACATTTAGTTCTAGTGACTTGAATAATCCACATTCTACTTTTTGTTGAATTGACAAGCTATATGTTGATGTAATGAGATAGTACCTTCGGAAAGTATTCAGACCCCTTGAAATTTCCACATTTTGTTTGTTTACAGCCGAACAAAGCATTTGAGCAAATTAATAAAAAATACAAAAAATGAAATATCACATTTACAGTATTCAGACCCTTTACTCAGTACTTTCTTGAAGCATCTTTTGGCAGCGATTACAGCCTAGAGTTTTATTGGGTGTGACACTACAAGCTTGGCACACTTGCATCTGGGGAGTTTCTCCCATTCTTCTCTGCAGATCTTCTCAAGCTTTGTGAGGTTGGATGGGGAGTGTTGCTGCACAGCTATCTTCAGGTCTACCTAGAGATGTACGATCGGGTTCAAGTCTGGGCTCTGGCTGGGCCACTCAAGGACATTTAGAGACTTATCCCGCAGCCACTCCTGTATTGTCTTGTCTGTGTGCTTAGGATCGTTGTCCTGTTGAAAGGTGAACCTTCACCCCAGTCTGAGGTCCTGAGTGCTCTGGAGCAGATTTTCATCAAGGAGCGCTCTGTAATTTGCCCAATTCATCTTTGCCTCATACCTGACTAGTCTCCTAGTCCCTGCCGCTGAAAAACATCCCCACAGCATGATGCTGCCACCACCATGCTTCACCGTAGGGATGGTGCCAGGTTTCCTCCAGACGTGACACTTGGCATTCGGGCCAAAGAGTTCAATCTTGGTTTCATCACACCAGATAACCTTGTTTCTCATGGTCTGCGAGTTCTTTAGGTGTCTTTTGGCAAACTCCAAGCAGGCTGTTGTATCTTTTACTGAGGAGTGGCTTCCATCTGGCCACTCTACCATAAAGGCCTGATTGGTGGAGTGCTGCAGAGATGATTGTCCTTCTGAAAGGTTCTCCCATTGCCACAGAAAAACACTGGACCTCTGTCAGAGTTCCCATCGGGTTCTTGGTCACCTGCCTGGCCAAGACCCTTCTCTCCCGATTTCTCAGTTTTGATAGGCGGCCAGCTCTAGGAAGAGTCTTGGGGGTTCCAAACTTTTTCCATTTAAGAATGAAGGAGTCCACTGTGTTCCTGGGGACCTTCAATGCTGCAGAAATGTTTTGGTACCCTTCCCCAGATCTGTACCTCGACACAATCCTGTCTCGGAGATCTACTGACAATTGTTTCGACCTCATGGCTTGGTTTTTGCTCTGACATGCACAGTCAACTATGGGACCTTTATATAGACAGATGTGTGCCTTTCCAAATCATGTCCTATCAATTGAATTTACCACAGGTGGACTCCAAGTTGTAGAAACATCTCAATGATGATTAATGGAAACAGGATGTGCCATAGCTCAATTTCGAGTCTCACAGCAAAGGGTCTGAATACGTATGTAAATAAGATATATATATTTTTTATAATAAATTTGCAAACATTTCTAAAAACCCGTTTCCATTTTGTCATTATGGGGTAAGTTTCTCACTCATCATTATTCCCGATTCATTCAGTTTAATGTCACCAATTGGCCTTGGATTCCTCTGACCTGGTGTCCCAGGTCTGCCATCCTGACTATATGGTAATCAAAGCACTAAGATGACAAACAAGCAAAGTTTCACTTCCACAGAAAGAGCCTTATACCTTTTACTTCTTTGCAGGAGAGCAACAACCCCATTGTTAGTTGACTGCTCTCAGCTGGGGCTTGTTTTCCAGTGAGAGGTCCTCAGGCAGGCTAAGTCTCTAATAGTGGAGCTTTATTTTTTATTTTATTTTACCTTTATTTAACTAGGCAAGTCAGTTAAGAACAAATTCTTATTTCAATGACGGCCTAGGAACAGTGGGTTACCTGCCTTGTTCAGGGGCAGAACGTGTGTGGCATAGAGGTCACTGCACCACACCACCACCCGTTACAGATTTACTTGATAAAAATAATCTTGTCAGAAGTAAAACCACTCAGACAGAAAACCCTGCCTTACTCAAGTTTACGCAATCTTTAGAGACCTCGTAGGTTTTTTCATTGAAAATAAATACAAAAATATAAAAAAATAGAAATATAAAATGTCTGCCTTCCAGCACTGTATGAAAAAGAGAATCGATAAACCAAAAAGTTAACTAAACTATTTTATACTAAGTCTCCTCCCTTGGTACATCAAGATCTATATGAATGCTCTAAGGGTGAATATCAAAAATGTTATTGACCAGCATAATACCTAATCATGCATTCCATTTTATGAAGTCGCACCAAAGGTATTACTCTTTAGCAGAAACATCAATACTATGATATTCCTTTAGGTGGTCAGTGTTTTTGCTGCTACTTCAACACAAATCCCTATGAAAATCTTAAACTGAATGAAATAATACCACAGGACTAATACAGGGTTTGCAAAAACACCTCAATTGTCAACAGTTTGACACCTGGAGAACTTGCATGAGAAAAGACATACTTGCACCAATCTCACAGAAAGTTATGAATGTGTTTTGTATCAGCCACAAAAATATCAAAGCGTAACTTTACCACCATAGAAACTCTCATTACTATAGCCTTGAAGTCATTGCACCACGTAATGGAACATGCTATAAAATGCACTTATAAATCTAAATCTTTATGGGGATATGCAGAAAATATGGCACTGCATATACAGGAGTGAGTCCGAGACGGTCCTTACATAATTTGCTTGAGCTAGTTTGGCCAAGGAATGGTTTATGCAAAACCACAACTAGCCATTATTAATTAGGCCTCAAAAAGGGAGGCAGATAGAGCGAGAAATTGTAAAGTCAGTGACTTGGAAGGCTCAATAGAATGTTTAAGGGTTTAAAATTGGATTTATTTCCATTGCCAATTAATCTTATTTGGACTCCCCATAATATCCCTTTCTTCCTTTAATTCTCATTGTGGAACTACCAAACTGACAACAATGATTACAGGGGCGCATACAGTACATACAGGTAAAGGCCAAAATAATGGAAACACTTGAATAAATAAGGGATACAAAGTATATTGAAAGCAGGTGCTTCCACACAGGTGTGGTTCCTGAGTTAATTAAGCACGTACCATCACATCATGCTTTGGTGCATGTATAAAAACGCTGGTTAGGCCATTATTTTGTAAAAACGGGAAAGCCCGCACACTGTTTATACTCCCAATTCACCTTATTATTGATAATAATGTTTAGATCCAAAACTGATCTTCATCAGGTCAAACAGACTGAGTGCTCATGTAAAGGACATCACGCTGCTTGCTTAGCGAGTACCACTTCCTCCCAATTCGGACCAAAGGCGCGCAGTAACTCTTCTCAAAAACAACTTGCGTACCTATAATAATTCGATATCAATGAGATGGGAATATGTAGAATTTACAGAAATTGTAATGCAAATGTAAATGCTCTGTTCTACTGTTCACTCGTCGTCCAATCAAAATGCAGTTAAGAACATTAGTGTTTTATTTAGTGTTAATATAGAAGTTTGAAAAGCAGAGTTTTTTTGTTGATGATCAGACCTGAAATTGCTTCATTGTATACATATATATGTACAAAATGACAAGTGCAGACCTGGATGGCAAGACAAATCAATATAATGTGTTCATGTAAGAAATTGTCTGATATCAAACTCTTGGTTCAGACCTTTAGAAGACATGGTAGACAAATGGTGAATACAATACAATTATCTCCTCAGTAATAGATTATCAGTATCTCAGTATCTGTTCGATACCAATGTATCTCAGAGAGCTGATGTTGTTCCACCCCCCTGCCAAACCCCCGCATCTCCACCAACCACAAGGATACATTCCCGTGGTTGGCAGATAGCCGGTTGACTGGCATGTCAGACCCTGTGAACACAGGATACTGGTAAGTACAACACAATAAACAAACAGTATAACTCATAACACACAGCTGTCTGTGCGGGTTGCTACACAGCCCCCCCACCACAAAGTCCCTCATTCCCGAGAGAAGAAACTCTGAAGCGACCCGGATGTCTCCTTTTTCTGTGTGGGCGTGATGGGTGCAGAGTGTCCCGATGTAGAACAGGGCGCTTCGTCTGTGGTAGGGGGTGCCCCTCTGGGGCCCAGCGGATGAAGGCAGGGACATGGGAGGACAAGGATGAGGGAACAGGGGATACAGTCCGTGGCTCAAGGAACCACTCGGTGACACAGGGAGGAAAACTGGGTGAGTGGGCTGTCTGGAGCCTTGGGGAATGTTATTGCCAGAGGGGGGATTGTAGGGGGTCCTGGGGTTTGGGGAGAAGAGGTCCCTCTGTATCGGGCTAACCTGTCCCTGTGCAGTGCCACCTTTCTCCCCCTGGGAGAAAGCTGCACCCGGTACGCAACCTCCCTACTCTCCCCAGGACACTGCAGGACCCCACACAGTGGCTGTCCAACTTGGAGCATCACAAGGGGCTGTAGACCCAGACCAGTTCCCCAGCCACAATGCGCCTCCCCGGATGTGCAAGTCATAATTCCTCTTCTGCCTCAGACCTGCATTCACCAGCCGCTCTCTGGTGAAGGTGTGGGCTGTCTCCAGATGGTCCTGGAGTCTCCGGAAATACCGCTCCCGGGGAAACAGGAATGCTATCCAGGGGCCGACCAAATGCCATCTCTGCAGGGGTGCAGATCTCTCTCCCCAGCATAAGGGCAGACATGTAGGAGGTGTAGTCTTGGACAGTGAAGCGGCATCCCATGAGGACCATGGGCAGGTGCTTGTCCCAGTCACGCTGGTGTTTGGCTTGGTCGATGGCCAGCTGCTGTCCAAGCGTTTTGTTGAAGTGCTCCACAAGGCCATCAATTTGAGGATGGAGAGGAGTAGTGCGGGTCTTGTGCATACCCAGCCTCTCACACATGGTGGCAAACTCACGGGACTCAAAGTATCTGCCTTGGTCGCTGTCGATGGACTCTGCAGCTCCAAACCTGCTGAACATCCCCACTGTCAGGGCATCGAGGATGGTCTCTGCCTCCTGGTCAGGCAGAGCATAAGCCTCGGGCCATTTTGTGAAATAGTCCATGGCCGTGAGCACCCAGTGGTTTCAACCTGGCACAATATCTGGGCTCACCAGGAGTACTGTGGATTTGGTGTCCACCATGGCAGAGCAGGGCACCCCCTCCACAGTGACATGATAAGAGTGCCCAACATAGGTCCGGCCCACCACAACAACAGGCTCCATCTGCTCGCACTAGTCTGCTTCCGGGGGAAGTGGAGCCTTGCTCCCCCGTCCGTGCTGGTGGGCTCCTCCTGGTGATGGTTGGGAAAGAGAGGCAGGGGTCCGCACTGCCCCATCTATGCGGACCCCGAGACGTTTCCCTGAGCTCTGGGGGACATGGGGTAATTCTAGCGCAGATAGCCTGGCTGGCAACACCCACAGCAGACCATGGGACAAGGGCGTGTGTTGTGTGCCACCTGTAAAGACACCGTACGAATTACTTCAGCCACCCATGCAGACTTTTTCGGCTCTGCGCTGCTCTGCACCACAGCCCGCACAGTGGGTGTGTCTCCATGCACCCCCACCAAAGCCCCTGCTGAAGCCACAGCCCACACAAGCTCCCTCTCCAAAGCCATCTCCAAGGCTTTCTGCAATGACTCAGGATGAGCCAGCTGTCTGTTTGCGCAGCTCCGTAAGAGAGAGCACCTGCATGAACTGGTCCCGTGCTAGCTCGCTCTGCATGGAGGGTTGCATGTGAGCATATGTCTGCCAAGAGAGGTTCTCAATGTCATTAGCTAGCATCCGTAGTGGCTCTCCAGGCTGACTGTGTCTATTACTCAGTTCGGAATGTAGCAGCCTGGGCCGTACACACTGTCCAAAGCACCTCATCAGTGCTCCAACTAAAGCCCCATAATCACGTCTATCCTCAGGGCTAATCAATATCAAACAGGACAGAGTATCATCCGTGAGGCACAAAGCCAGCTGCAGTGGCCTATCGTCATTCGACCAACCCCCAGAATGAACTAACAGTTCAAACTGAGCATGAAAAGTTTCCCAATCCGCCTTACCGGAGTACTTCGGGATCATAACAGATTAGGGTGCAACCGCCACGTACATCCTGAATCATGAGTTCCAGCCTCCTCGTCACGTACTGTCGATGTCACCCCTCGGTCCGCCCCCCAGAATCCATGAAGCCCAGTCTCAGAAGCACCCATGCCCGCTTCAGCTTTCCTTCTAGCAGTCACTCTCAAGCGAGATCTGTGCTCTGCTGCCCTGGCGATTTCCTCGGCCAGATCCGACGTCCATGCACATGCACCTCCCTGGCCATAATCGTCTCCTGCCTCCTCCTTCACTTTCGGATTCCCTCTAAGTATTTTCAACCCCCATTCTCCAAGTAACATTTGCTAGCCACAACAGTCAGCTAGCTAGCTGGCTTACTTTTATCTAAGTTTTTAATTCTGACACCTGGCTAGATCATAAATTAACAAATGTCCAGACAGAGGGTTGAGTTTACAACACAGGTTTACTGTTTGGCCGTAGCCCACGTCAAATAAATCAAGGATCCCAGTATAAAACAACAGTGACCATTTCTTGTTAAGACAAAACTTAGGAGAGAGAACAATGGCTAAGCATGGTCTTAAACTTGTGGTGCTCCACCACCCTGCCAAATCCCCCTGCTGCTCCACCAACCACGAGGATGCTCGGCACCATAACATTCCAGGCATTCCAGTGGGTGGTAGATAGCAGTTTGGCTGGGACGAACACTGGGTACTGTAAGTACAACACAACAAAAGAACAGCATAACTCATAACACACAGCTCTCTGTGCAGGTCGCTACAGAACGTTGCACATTTGTTCGTAAACTTACTTTGGGTACGTCAGCCACATCTGTAATTACTGTTCGGCATATTATCTTGGAAAGTGCTACGTGGCACAGGTGTAAGATCTCACCAGCATTTTACTGCTGTTAAACTTGTTGGTGACTGGGGCAGTATTGAGTAGCTTGGATGAATAAGGTGCCCAGAGTAAACTGCCTGCTACTCTGTCCCAGATGCTAATATATGCATAGTATTATATTATATATATATATATATACACACACATATTATTAGTAGTATTGGATAGAAAACACGGAAGTTTCTAAAACTGTTTGAATGATGTCTGTGAGTATAACAGAACCCATATGGCAGGCGCAAATCATCTCAGGAAAATCCAACTAGGAAGTGGGAAATCTGAGGCTTGTAGTTTTTTAAACTCAGCCCCTATTGTAGATATAGTGATTGGGATATATTCCCAAGGCTTCCACTGATTTCAACAGTCTTTAGAACGTTGTTTGAGGCTTCTACTGTGAATTGGGACCGAATGAGAGAGGAATGAGTCAGGTGTCTGGCAGATTTCCGCAGGCTCTGAGGCGCTGTCACGAGAGAGTTAGCTCTCGTTCCATTGCTTTTATACAGACATAGGAATTATCCGGTTGGAACATCATTGAAGATTTATGATAAAAACATCCTAAAGATTGATTCTATACTTAGTTTGACAAGTTTCTACGGGCTGTAACGGAGCTTTTTGAACTTTTTGTCTGACGTTCGGCTGGACATGAACTCTCTTTTGGATTTGTTTACCAAGCGCCCTAACAAAAGAAGGTATTTGGACATAAATGATGGTGTCACGCCTTGGTCATTGTATTTTGTGTTTTTGTTATGTTTGGGTAGGCCAGGGTGTGACATGGGTTTATGTTGTTTTTCGTATTGGGGTTTGTAGTATTTGGGATCGCGGCTGTTTAGGGGTGTTGTATAGGCTTGGCTGCCTGAGGCAATTCTCAGAGTCAGGTGATTCTCGTTGTCTCTGATTGGGAACCGTATTTAGGCAGCCTTAGTTTCGCTTTGTATTTCGTGGGTGATTGTTCCTGTCTCTGTGTAGTGTTCACCAAATAGGCTGTAATAAGTTTCACGTTCCGTTTTGTTGTTTTTGTATTTTGTATCAGTTATTTCATGTACCGCGATTCAGTCATTAAAGTCATGAGTAACCAACACGCTGCATTTCGGTCTGACTCTCTTCCTTCAACAGACGAACGCCATTACAAAATCACCCACCACTCACGGACCAAGCAGCGTGTTAACAGGCAGCAGCGAAAGGAGGAAGTTATGGACGGTAGAGGCATGGAGTATACGACGTGGGAAGAAAGACAGGTGGGCGGCCGACCCAGAGAGAGTGCAGGTGCCCGCCTGGGATTCCCTGCAGCAATGCGAAGAGGGCTATAGGCGCATGGAGTCGAAAAGGGAAACACGGCGACGCAGAGCGAAAACCGAAAGTAACCCCCAAATATTTATTGGGGGAGGGCGCAGAGAGAGAGTGGCTGAGTCAGGGTTCAGACCTGAGCCAACTCTCCCTGTTAATCGTGAAGAGCAGTTGCAGTGGGAGAGGCTGCACCACTTGGAGAATTGGACATGGGAGGAGGAATTAGACGGGAAAGGACCCTGGGCTCAGCCTGGAGAATATCGCCGTCCCAAGGAAGAAATAGATGCGGTTAAAAGCGGAGAGGCGCTGGTATGAGGAGGCAGCACGGCGACGCGGTTGGAAGCCCGAAAAGCAGCCCCCAAAAAATATTGGGGGGAGGCTAGAAGGGAGTATGGCTATGCCAGGTAGGAGACCTGCGCAAACTCCCTGTGCTCACCGTTGGGCTAGAGAGACCGGGCAGGCACCGTGTTATACTATGGTGCGCACGGTGTTTCCAGTGCGGGTGCATAGCCAGGTGCGGCACATATCAGCCCTTCCTATTGGCCGGGCTAGAGTGGGCATCGAGCCAGGTAAGCTTGGGCAGGCTCGGTGCTCAAGAGCTCCAGTGCGCCTGCACGGTCCGGTCTATCCAGAGCCACCTCCACACATCAGTCCTCCGGTAGCAGCTCCCCGCACCAGGCTTCCTGTGCGTGTCCTCAATCCTGTAGCACCAGTTCCAGCACCACGCACCAGGCCTTCTGTGTGCCTCGCCTGTTCAGCGCAGCCAGTGCTTTTCTCCTCTCCGGCGCTGCCGGAGTCTCCTGTCTGTCCAGCGCCACCAGTGCTACCAGTCGGCCCAGCGCGTCCAGTGCGCATCGCCTGTTCAGCGCAACCAGAGCTGTTCTCTTCTCCTGCGCTATCGGAGTCTCCCGCTTGTTTAGCGCAACCAGAGCTGTTCTCTTCTCCTGCGCTATCGGAGTCTCCCGCTTGTTTAGCGCAACCAGAGCTGTTCTCCTCTCCGGGCTTCGGAGTCTACCGGGCTGTTTAGGTCCCAGGGCTGTTCCCCTCTCCAGGCTTGCCCCTCTGTCCCGGGCTGCCCCTCTGTCCCGGGCTGCCCCTCTGTCCCGAGTTGCCCCTCTGTCCCGAGCTGCCCCTCTGTCCCGAGCTGCCCCTCTGTCCCGAGCTGCCCCTCGGTCCCGAGCTGCCCCTCGGTCCCGAGCTGCCCTCGGTCCCGAGCTGCCCCTCGGTCCCGAGCTGCCCCTCAGTTATGTGGGGATCAGGGTGAGGACTATTAGGCCATGGTCGGCGGAGAAGGTGGATTATCCTAGGACGCGTAGGGGAGGAACTAGGACATTTATGGAGTGGGGTCCACGTCCCGAGCCAGAACCGCCACCATGGACAGACGCCCACCCGGACCCTCCCTATGCTCTTGAGGTGCGTCCTGGAGTCCGCACCTTAGGGGGGGGGGGTTCTGTCACGCCTTGGTCATTATATTTTGTGTTTTTGTTATATGTTTGGGTAGGCCAGGGTGTGACATGGGTTTATATGTTGTTTTTCGTATTGGGGTTTGTAGTATTTGGGATCACGGCTGTTTAGGGGTGTTGTATAGGCTTGGCTGCCTGAGGCGATTCTCAATCAGTCAGGTGATTCTCGTTGTCTCTGATTGGGAACCGTATTTAGGCAGCCTTAGTTTCGCTTTGTATTTCGTGGGTGATTGTTCCGGTCTCTGTGTAGTGTTCACCAGATAGGCTGTAATAAGTTTCACGTTCCGTTTTGTTGTTTTTGTATTTTGTATCAGTTATTTCATGTACCGCGATTCAGTCATTAAAGTCATGAGTAACCAACACGCTGCATTTCGGTCCGACTCTCTTCCTTCAACAGATGAACGTGTCACGCCTTGGTCATTGTATCTTGTGTTTTTGTTATATGTTTGGGTAGGCCAGGGTGTGACATGGGTTTATATGTTGTATTTCGTATTGGGGTTTGTATTAATTAGGAGTGTGTATTAGTAGGGGTGTGTCTAGTTAGGCTTGGCTGCCTGAGGCGATTCCTAATTGGAGTCAGCTGATTCTAGTTGTCTCGGATTGGGAACCGTATTTAGGTAGCCTGTGTGCGCGTTGTATTTCGTGGGTGAATGTACCTGTCTTAGTGTTAGTCACCAGATAGGCTGTATTAGTTTCGTTCGTTGGTTGTTTTCTTCTTCCGTTATTTCATGTACCGTATTAGCTTCATTAAAAGTCATGAGTAACCTACACGCTGCATTTCGGTCTGACTTTCTACAAACAACAGACGAAGATCATTACAGAACGCCGTTACAGATGGACTATTATCAAACAAAACAAACATTGATTGTGGAACTGCAATTCCTGGGAGTGCATTCTGATGAAGATCAAAGGTAAGTGAATATTTATAATGCTATTTTTGACTAATGTTGACTGCGCAACATAGCAGATATTTATTTTGGCTGGTTTGGGCTCTGAACGCCGTACTCAGATTATGCTTTTTCTGTAAAGCTTTTTTGAAATCTGACACAGCGGTTAAGTATTTCTGTGAATTCATGTGGCTCTCTGCACAATCACCGCATGTTTTAGAACTACTGACCGTAATGCCCCAATGTAAAATGAGATTTTTTTAATATTGAACAAAACATATATGTATTGTGGAACATGAAGTCCTATGAGTGTCATCTGATGAAGATAATCAAATTTTAGTGATTCATTTTCTCTCTATTTGTGCTTTTGTGAATCCTCTCTTTGGCTGGAAAAATGGCTTTGTTTTTCTGTGAGTTGGTGGTGACCTAACATAATCGTTTGTGTTGCTTTCGCTGTAAAGCATTTTTGAAATCAGACACTGTGGCTGGATTAACGAGAATGTTATCTTTAAATGTTGTAAAATACTTGTATGCTTGAGGAAATTTAATGAGATTTGTGTTGTTTTGAATTTGGCGCCCTGCACTTTCACTGTCTGTTGGCGAGGTGTTACGCTACCTACCCACATATCCCAGAGAGGTTAAAGTTTTTTCCCAGTTTTAGTCACTGCTCAAGATGTGCCAGTGTTTTTTAATGATATGGTCTAACTGTTTTCGAAGTGGTGGAGTATTGAAGGATGCATTGGACTTGTTGGTGAAGGGGGCGGGGTGGCTTGGGAGTGAGGCTGTCATCCTGGGTCTTATTTTTGTCATTGTAACCCCATTGTCTAAAGTGCTCATCCAGGCAGTGCGCTTGTTTGTCTTATTCACTCTGTGTACAACAGATCATAGGCAAAATTGCCAAGGGGGATGGTGTGCCTTTAGTGGTTCATCAATGTTGCATGAGCTAGTTTGTTAGCTAAGCTAGTCAAGTGTAGCTAGTGTGTAAGTCCTCCAGTAAGTGTTGACGTCATTTCAAAGGATGTGTTTTTGGGCAGAAGCTGTAGAGATCAGTAAGAGATGTCTGTGCATTTCTGTAGCCAAATATCTTATTCATGAAAAAAGGTACCTTAAAATGGCATTGTATGATGGTGCATTGATCCGCTATACAGTTTAAAGCCAATATTTTTTTATTTTGCCCAAAGTCTACATTTAAATTAATTGTCCAGTGTTTCCAGATTTCTATTTCATTTTACCTAGAATACTTTAATTACAATATGAGTAAAATAGTTACCATTTTTTGGAAGGAAAACTAAGGGCTTACCTCAACAACAGAATGGTTGTTTCACCCACCCGCCCACACCACAATTTTTATCTGGCTACAGATCCTGCATTTGCGACTGCATTGGCTGATGGGGAAGCTCTATTTGAGGGTTACAGGGTATAAGCTCTGTGTAAAAAGGAATTCCTGTCTGTAGGCTTTCAGTGTTATCTCTACTCAAAGACTCAATCATGTATTGTTTTCTATACATTTTTGCCTTGTTGCTGTTGCCTGTGCCAAACAATGTTTTGTACCATGTTTGTGCAGCTACCACGTTGTGCTGCTGCCATGTTGTGTTGCTACTATGTTGTTACTGTGTTGTTGTCATGTTGTGTTACTATCATGTTGTTTTGTCTTAGGTCTCTCTTTATGTAGTATTGTGGTCTCTTGTCGTAATGTGTGTTTTGTCCTACATTTTTAATCCCAGCCTCCGTCCCCGCAGGAGGCCTTTTGCCGCTTGGAAGGCTTTTATTGTAAATAAGAATTTGTTCTTAATTGACTTGCCTAGTTAAATAAAGGTTACATACAGATTGGCATAATCCAGTGCCATTTTACTACCCATAGCAGTTCCCTTCTGTTTGAATGAACATGTAATTTCTATACTCCCCACATCGCAAACAGTGTGCAGTCCTTCCTGTTATTCTTTATTTTTTATATTTTCGACATTGTAGATAATAATAAAGACATCAAAACTATGAAATAACACATAATAATATATAATGTTTACATACCCTACATTACTCATCTCATACATTACTCCTACATTACTTACTCATGTATATACTGTACTCGATACCATCTACTGCATCTTGCCTATGCGGTTCTGTACCATCACTCATTCATATCTTTATGTACATATTCTTTATCCCTTTACACTTGTGTGTATAAGGTAGTAGTTTTGGAAATGTTAGGTTAGATTACTCGTTGGTTATTACTGCATTGTCGGAACTAGAAGCACGAGCATTTCGCTACACTCGCATTAACATCTGCTAACCATGTGTATGTGACAAATCAAATTTGATTTGATTTGATTTGATTTCACATGGCCCTAAAGCGATGTCAGCCCAAGTGTGATTGATTGAGCATTGCAGATGTAATTATTTTTTTAAGTCTTCTCTTTTAGAGAATAATGAATTAAGCGAATTTGCCAGCTAGGAATGTTAGACTTCTGCCTACCATATTTCACATGGCCCTAAGGTAGACATTGTGCAATTGAAATGCGACAGGAGCAGGAAAATAAACAACCAACGTTTTATTTTTTAATGGGGTTCCTTTTTTCATGAACTTCCCACAACAGGTGCATACATCTCTCAAAACGGTTGAATTGGGATTGGGTCTAGACTAGTTCTGTTATTTTTTTTAAACCAAGACAGTCAGCAATCACAGCAGTCCCAAAATAACTATTTTAGTCTAAGCAGCCTAAACCATCTCCAGTCGCACTTCTGAATTAAAGGTTCTGAACTGATTGTGATTGTCAGTCACAGGAGTGCCAATCTGAAAGTTGGATTAATCTCAACACAACAAATGCTGAACGACATTGACATACTGTAATGTGATAATAAACTATTTTCACTTTGAAGAGGGGAAAATAATGATGGTTCCAGGCCAACCATTGGATAAACAAAAGGCAAAACAAATCCAATTATGTGGGCCTTTTATGAAAGATGAAAGGCACTCAATGAAAAGATTTGTTAATTACTCACACAACAGCCTCTCACACAACAAACCCTAATTAAGGCAGACAGTTGGGATATGACCCATTTATCTTAAACATCTGCAACCGCTCGGAATCGCTCCTATTCAACTGCCGTTTGAAAGCCCAAATTGTGACAGACAAGAAGATATAATAAGCGAAACGGTTAGATTACTGAGTGCTTGGCTTTGTGGAAGAAGGAACTGTTGGTAGCTACAGTGTGGGTGGACACGAGCGCCTGGATTCCTGTCCGCCTGCCTGCCTGTCCGGGTCATGCTCATGAAGATTCTTTTTTTGAAATCCCCCCCCTCGCAAACACATGTCAGCTGCCCATTAAATGACGATTGTAATTAGTAGGCGTATGGAATGACAGACTGCCCATAATCACAAACATTCCCTGGCAAGGCCCTCTGGGGAAACTGCAGGACAGGCAATCCAGTAAAAGAAAAGGGTTTGGGAAACGGGCCCAGACCGAACTAAACTCATCTTTGAAATGGTGCCCTCATAGTCTGAATTGATATTTCGCGCAGACATTTGCATAATTTGGTTGAACTTCGCATTCTCACCTCTTAATATGAAATGTGTTATGATTGTGTCGGCTGCAGTCTGGGATGGTGATGATGCACACTGAAGCATTACTCATAGCATAAGATATTAGAGATAGGAAAGATAATTTGATCACCCTGTTGCAGGATCACTTTTCTGCAGGGCATTTTTTACTTGGTGTATTTTGAGGTTTGAAAATACTTTTGAACTTCCACTTTGACAACTCAGACTTGATTTTACCTGAAGAAAAGTATATCATCCCTATCAAAAATGATACCAAAAATGCCACTTTTCCATGTCATAGACTGACCAGGAAATCCAGGTGAAAGCTATGCTCACTTATTGATGTCACTTGTTAAATCCACTTCAAATCAGTGTAGATGAAGGGGAGGAGAGGCTTGAGATATTTTTTTAAGCCTTGAGACAGATTGTGTATGTGTGCCATTCAGAGGGTGACTGGACAAGACAAAATGTATGTGCCTTTTGAATGGGGAATGTTAGGTGCCAGGCGCACAGATTTGTATCAATATTTGCAACGTTGCTGGTTTTTCACGCTCAACAGTTTCCCATGTGGATCAAAAATGGTCTATCACCCAATGGACATCCAACCAACTTCACACAAATGTGGGAAGCATTGGAGTCAACACGGTCCAGCATCCCTGTTGAACACTTTCGACACCTTGTAGAGTCCATGTCCCGAAGGGAGGAAGGTGTTCTTATTTTGTATAATCCATAAAACAATTTACATTTACATTTACTGTGGCTAGAGGAATTTTTTTCTGCTGTAGCAAACTGTCTCAAGTTAAGATCCTACATGTGTAGACATTAGTTTAGAGCTGTAGTTTAGAGCTAAAGTGGGGCCAACAAGTATTTAGTCAGCCACCAATTGTGCAAGTTCTCCCACTTAAAAAGATGAGAACCCTACAATTTTCATCATAGGTACACTTCAACTATAACAGACAAAATGAGAAAAAAAGTGTTTCTCAAAAACTTTTATATACCCTTTGTTGGCAATGACAGAGGTCAAATGTTTTCTGTAAGTCTTCACAAGGTTTTCACACACTTGCTGGTATTTTGGCCCATTCCCCCATGCAGATCTCCTCTAGAGCAGTGATGTTTTGGGGCTGTTGCTGGGCGACACAGACTTTCAACTCCCTCCAAAGATTTTCTATGGTGTCTTTTATACTGATAACAAGTTCAAACAGGTGCCATTAATACAGGTAATGAGTGGAGGACAGAGGAGCCTCTTTTAAAGGTCTGTGAGAGCCAGAAATCTTGCTTGTTTGTAGGTGACCAAATACTTATTTCCACCATAATTTGCAAATAAATTCATAAAAAATCCTACAATGTGATTTTCTGGATTTTTTTCTTCTCATTTTGTCTGTCATAGTTGAAGTGTACCTATGATGAAAATTACAGGCCCCTCATCTTTTTAAGTGGGAGAACTTGCACAATTGGTGGCTGACTAAATACTGTTTTGCCCCAGTGTACATGAGATTGAGGGGTATTAACCCTTCTTTTGTCAGTGAACTTCACATTACCTAGTGCCACCTTATTTTCCTTTCTCTGTGTACTGGGGATGTGTTAGGAGTATTCACAGAGACCGAGCAGACTGCATTGACTGTTGCTCCCTCTCTGGGGGATAGTGTTTGCTCTCAGCCCTCAGCTAATGCCTTCTCGCTCCCCCCCTCCTCTCTCTTGCTATGATTACTGCCATGTGAGAGTGAGAGAAATGTCTCCTTGGTGGAGACCCTTAGCACTCTAGTGCCGTTTGTTCACACATGCCTCATTGTTGGCAGCATAAGGCATCTGCCATGTCAATGATGCCCCCATCCAGATCATTTGCACGTGGTTGAGTGATGGCTCAAAATTGCAATGAGCATGATCTCTTTCTGCCTGTAATGCCTCATCACCTTAGAAATGTTGCCAGCCAGACTATGGAATAGTCTTAACTTTGTCAAATGGAATACACTTTTTTTTTAAGACCCCATGAGTTTAAAAATCACAGTATCAGCTTTTGGTCTGTTTCTTAGATAATGTCAGCATATTAGGGGGCATTGTTGCAAAAAAATTAAAAAGGAGTCCATGTTAACAAGGTAACATAATTAAAATAATCTGTCAGTTTAACCCTTCTGTGGTGTTCATGTTTTTGTTATTCACCCTATGTTTGTGGGTTTGATCGACCCACAGCATTGGGTTTTTAAAGCCATAACAATTTACGTAAAAATACTTTGTTGTTTACAAAAATCAATTATAATCAAGACATGGGTGGAATAAATAATGTTTATTTTGAACAAATATAAATGTAACAAGGTTATCACAATTGATGTTCATTGCTTTGAACTGAACAAATTGGAAGGACACATTTTACATATAGTATTTTCTGTAAATGATAAATGAACACAAATGGCCTGTCTACACACCACATGAAGAACAGAGTTTTACTGTGTGTGCATTGCAAATGTATTTCTTGCACTTGATACATGTGTACTGTGTCTTCCTGTCCTTCTTGTGTCCACACACATCGCAGCGCTTCTTCTGATTGCTACCGGCTGCAATCTAGAATGATAAACACTTAGTTCAGGAATTAACATCTGACACACACACACACACACTAACGTTCAAACATTTGGGGTCACTTAGAAATGTCCTTGTTTTTGAAAGAAAAGCACACTTTTTGTCCATTAAAATAACATAAAATTGATCAGAATTACAGTGTAGACATTGTTAATGTTGTAAGTTACTATTGTAGCTGGAAACGACAGATTTCTTTTAATGGAATATCTACATAGGTGTACAGACTCATTATCAGCAACCATCACTCCTGTGTTTCAATGGCACGTTGTGTTAGCTAATCCAAGTTTATAATTTTAAAAAGGTGAATTGATCATTAGAAAACCCTTTTGTAATTACGTTAGCACAGCTGAAAACTGTTGTGCTGATTAAAGAAGCAATTAAACTGGATTTCTTTAGACTAGTTGCATATCTGGAGAAAACTGGCTCTAACAATAAAGATTGGGAGGCCCCGCTGCACAACTGAGCAAGAGGACAAGTATATATGAGTGTCTAGTTTGAGAAACAAACATACATGTATCTTATACTGTTTTAAAGTTAATCTTGTTGTTAATCCCGTCAGTGTCCGATTTCAAATAGACTTTACAGCGAAAGCACCACAAACGATAATGTTAGGTCACCACCAACTCACAGAAAAACACAGCCATTTTTCCTTTCAAAGAGAGGAGTCACAAAAAGCACAAATAGAGGTATTGCAGAGAGCCACATCATTTTACAGAAATGCTCATTATAAATGTCGATAAATACAATTGTTAGACATGGAAATATAGATATACCTCTCCTTAAATGCAACCGCTGTGTCAGATTTTCAAAGAAAAAGCAAACCATGCAATAATCTGAGACTGCGCTCAGAAAATAAAATTATCCGCCATGTTGGAGTCAACAGAAATCAGAAATCACATTATAAATATTCCCTTACCTTTGCACTCCCAGGAATCCTAGTTCCACAATAAATGCTTAATTTGTCCATTATTTATGTCCAAGTAGCTACTTTTGTTAGCCCGTTTAGTACACAAATCCAAACGCTCGTGCAGGTCCATCCGAACGTCGGACAAAAACTTCAAAAAGTTATATTACAGGTCAAAGAAACTTGTCTAACTAAGTATAGAATCAATCTTTAGGATGTTATTATAAATCTTAAATAAAGTGCCAACTGGAGAGTTCCTATGTCTGTAGAGAAGCCATGGAACGCAGGTCGCTATCATGTGAAATGCGCATGACCAGAACCTGGCTCTCTGTCAGAACACTGACTCAAAGAGCTCCTATCCAGCTCCACAACATAGTAGAAGCCTCATTCAAGTTTTCTAACGATGGTTGACATCTAGTGGCAGCCTTAGGAAGTGCAACTTTATCCATATCCTACTATGTATTCAATAGGGGCTGGGTTGACAATCGACCATCCTCAAATTTCCACTTCCTGTTTTGATTTCTTCTCAGGCTTTCTGTTATACACAGACATCATTCAAACAGTTTTAGAAACGTCAAAGTGTTTTCTATCCAATACTAATAATAATATGCACATATTAGCACCTGGGACTGAGGAGCAGGCCGTTTACTCTGGGCAACTTTCATCCAAGCTACTCAATACTACTACATTGTTGAGTGATGGGGGCATATATAATTATTACTATGAATGAAAGGTGTTAAACATCACAGGTGCTACAGTCTTTAAACAGAATGGTAAAACGTTATACAAACATTACAGCTCATCTTAAGACAATTTATTTGTAACTACTGTACATAGCAAATCACCACCAATTTGACCCATTTACCAATATGAACAACTAGTCTCATGAATAGTTTGTTTTAATATTTAAGCCTTGTGTTGTCTTAAGGGTCAAATGACCCGCCACTATGTTTAACAGCAGAGAGAACCACCGAAAATTATATTTTTTAAACTTGAAATTTGATGACTTTTCCTAGAATGACCCCAACATTAGAAAAAGTGAAACATCGCCTTTGTTCATATTTCCATGAAAGCTGTACACCACCAGGGTACAAAGATCGCCTTAGAGTCTGTCACTGTCGTCGTAATGATGAGACCAAGGAGCAGCGCGAATAGAGCTCCACATATTTTTTATGAACTGAAACTCACCAAAAAGAAAACAACAAACAACCAAACGAAACATGAATCTGCTAGTGTGCACACAGGCACCTAACTGTAGACAAGATCCCACACCAGAAAGTGGGAAAAAGGGCTGCCTAAATATGATCCCCAATTAGAGACAACGACAAACAGCTGTCTCTGATTGGGAACCATATCAGGCCAACAGACATACAAAACCCCTAGACATACAAAACCCTAGACATACAAAAACCAAGAGTACCCACCCTAGTGACACCCTGACCTAACCAAAATATATAGTAAACAGAGATATAAGGTCAGGGCGTGACAGGGTCATTTTTGACCCTGCAGTTTAACTCATTTACACACCACAAAAACACGGAGATAATGTGTGCTAGGGAATGAACTCTTTGGTTGGCACAGTTCAAACAAGCCTGAGCTCTCCCCTGCACTCCACGCAACAAGGGGGAGAGAGACCTTCTCACAGTTTGATTTCACCATCACCACCACTCTAGTTTCTTACCTCCCAAACAGAAACAAGAAGCCACAACAAAGGCGGCGTGGACAACCTGGACAAGGTGATTGGAACTTACAGCTGCAGGAGGATGACTGCCCACTGGCCCCTGGTCATCTTCCATAACATTATTGATGTGTCCCCATACAATGCCTGCATGATTTTGAACAAGATCAACCCTACCTAAATGCTTGATAAGAGGAACAAGAGGAGTGTGTTCCTGGAACAGCTGGGAAAGGCACTTGTAACCCCACACATTCAAAGAAGGCGTGTGAAAGCACGTGTGAAAGCTGTTGAGAGGGCTGAATATTGTCATGATCCACCTGTGGCTGCAGCAGATGCCAATTCTGCCCCCAAAGGACTAAAACAAATACTATGTGCTGCACATGTGAGAAATACATCTGCAAAGTCCATGCACACACACTTGCATACTGTCCTACATGTGCCAATTAGTGTTGATTTAAGTTTTTCACATTTTTGTTTTGTATCTCTTATTCTTATTGTTGTAGTTGTAGTTTATACATCTTGTGGGTGGGGGCATTGATTACAAAAAAAAATGGGAGAAAACCAGTATTTTGTAGTGGATTTCTTCATTTTTTCACCTCACTCACACTCCCTGAAACACTTCAGCAAGCAGGCCTTTCTAATCGACCTGGCCGGGGTATCCTGGAAGGATATTGATGTCATCCCGTCAGTAGAGTATGCCTGGTTATTTTTTTTAAATGCCTTCCTCACCATCTTAAATAAACATGCCTCATTCAAGAAATTTAGAACCGGGAACATATATAGCCCTTGGTTCTCTCCAGACCTGACTGCCCTTAACCAACACAAAAACATCATATATAATTGAGAATTTCAATAAGCATTTTTCTACGGCTGGCCATGCTTTCCACCTGGCTACCCCTACCCCAGTCAACAGCACTGCACCCCCCACAGCAACTCGCCCAAGTCTTCCCCATTTCTCCTTCTCCCAAATCCAGTCAGCTGATGTTCTGAAAGAGCTGCAAATTCTGGACCCTTTCTTTCTAAAATGATCTGCCAAAATTGTTGCCACCTCTATTACTAGCCTGTTCAACCTCTCTTTCGTGTCGTCTGAGATTCCCAAACATTGGAAAGCAGCTGCGGCCATCCCATCTTCAAAGGGGGGGACACTCTTGACCCAAACTGCTACAGACCTGTGTGTCTCCTTCCCTGCCTTTCTAAGGTCTTCGAAAGCCAAGTCAACAAACCAATTACCGACCATTTCAAATCAGACCATATCATCTCCCCTATGCAATCTGGTTTCAGAGCTGGTCATGGGTGCACCTCAGCCACGCTCATGGTCCGAAATGATATCTTAACCGCCATCGATAAGAAACAATACGGTGCAGCCGTATTCATTGACCTGGCCAAGGCTTTCGACTCTGTCAATCACCACATCCTCATCGGCAGACTCAACAGCCTTTGTTTCTCAAATGATTGCCTCGTCTGGTTCACAAACTACTTCTCTGATAGAGTTAAGTGTGTCAAATCGGAGGGTCTGTTGTCCGGGCCTCTGGCAGTCCCTGGGGGTGCCACAGGGTTCAATTCTTGGACCGACTCTCTTCTCTGTATACATCAATGATGTCGCTCTTGCTGCTGGTGCGTCTCTGATCCACCTCTACGCAGATGACACCATTCTGTATACTTCTGGCCCTTCTTTGGACACGGTTAACAACCCTCCAGGCGAGCTTCAATGCCATACAACTCTCCTTCCATGGCATCCAATTGCTCTTAAATACAAGTAAAACTAAATGCATGCTCTTCAACGGATCGCTACCTGCCCACCTGTCCAACATCACTACTCTGGATGTCTTTGACTTAGAATATGTGGACAACTACAAATACCTAGGTGTCTGTTTAGACTGTAAACTCTCCTTCCAGACTCACATCAAACATCTCCAATCCAAAGTTAAATCTAGAATTGGCTTCCTACTTCGCAACAAAGCATCTTTCAATCATGCTGCCAAACATACCCTTGTAAAACTGACCATCCTACCAATCCTCGACTTCAGCGAGGTCATTTACAAAATAGCCTCCACTACCCTACTCAATAAATCGGATGCAGTCTATCACAGTGCCATCTGTTTTGTCACCAAAGCCCCATATACTACCCACCACTGCGACCTATACGCTCTCGTTGGCTGGCCCTCGCTTCATACTCGTCGCCAAACCCACTGGCTCCAGGTCATCTACAAGACCCTGCTAGGTAAAGTCCTCCCTTAACTCAGCATGCGCTCCAGCAGGTATATCTCTGGTCACCCCCAAAACCAATTCTTACTTTGACCGCCTCTCCTTCCAGTTCTCTGCTGCCAATGACTGGAATGAACTACAATAATCTCTGAAACTGGAAACACTTATCTCCCTCATTAGCGTTAATCCCCAGCTGTCAGTGCAGCTCACAGATTACTGCACCTGTACATAGCCCATCTATACTTTTGCCCAAACAACTAACACTTTCACTACTGTATTTATTTATTTAGCTCCTTTGCACAACCATTATTTCTCTCTACTTTGCACATTCTTCCACTGCAAGTCAACCATTCCAGTGTTTTACTTGCTATATTGTATTTACTTCGCCACCATGGCCTTTTTTGCCTTTACCTCCCTTATCTCACCTCACTTGCTCACCTTGTATATAGACTCATTCTTCTACTGTATTATTGACTGTATGTTTTTACTCCATGTGTAACTCTGTTGTTGTATGTGTCGAACTGCTTTGTTTTTATCTTGGCCAGGTCGCAATTGTAAATGAGAACTTGTTCTCAACTTGCCTACCTGGTTAAATAAAGTGAAATAAAAAAAAATAAAAAAAATGGACATTACATAAGAATATCTCACTATGTTGCCAAAGACAGTTCAAGACTGCATTTTATTGAAGGGCAACAACATTCAAAACTACTTTCTGCACATTTCTGCTACTTTCTTTGGCGCTCTTGCTAAAAAACGAATGTTTACACCTATACAGTATCCTCAGCAATAATAATAGTAATAAACCTCTACTTTAGTAAAGGAAACAATTATGACAGGTGTGTTGTAATAGAAAATGAGTGGTGTCCACTGATTAAATGCAGTCTTAGTTTGTGGGTGGCAAGGGATACGTTAGTCCTAAATATTTCTACAACTAAAAGCATTTAGTTGTATTTGGGACAAAGCATTCACTTGGGTCGACCCGGGACGCACGCGTCCCATCTAGACATCTGGAAATGCAAATGCGCTACGCTAAATGCTAATAGCACTCGTTAAAACTCAAACGTTCATTAAAACACACATGCAGGGTACTGAATTAAAGCTACACTCGTTGTGAATCCAGCCATCAAGTCAGATTTTTAAAATGCTTTTCAGCGAAAGCATGAGAAGCTATTATCTGATAGCATGCAACACCCCAAAAGACCCGCAGGGGACGTAAACAAAATAGTTAGCATAGTCGGCGCTACACAAAATGCAGAAATAAAATATAAAACATTCATTACCTTTGACGATCTTGTTTGTTGGCACTCCTAGATGTCCCATAAACATCACTATTGGGTCTTTTTTTTATTAAATCGGTCCATATATAGCCTAGATATCGATCTATGAAGACTATGTGACCAAGGAAAAAACAGCATTTTATAACGCAACATCATTTTTTTAAATTAAAAAAGTTGACGATAAACTTTCACAAAACACTTCGAAATACTTTTGTAATGCAACTTTAGGTATTAGTAAACGTTAATAATCTATCAAATTGATCACGGGCGATGTATATTCAATAGCTCCACGTCTTCAAATCATGTTCAGAAATTTCTACTCCAAAACATCCTGTCAGAGATCGGAAGAAATGGGCTGTCTCTTGTTCGTTTGACCAAGAAACAAAGCCTAGGCAATTGACAAGACTGGTGACATTGTGTGGAAGCTGTAGGAATTGCAATCTCGGCTCCAGGTAATTTGGTTTCCATTCAACAATACACATGCAAGTGGCGCATTGATACTTTTTCCAGTTTTCATTGATCAGTTTTTCTTCAGCTTTTCGTTGAAAGGCAGGCTCTGTTATAGTCACAGCCGTGATTTAACCAGTTTTAGAAACGTCAGAGTGTTTTCTATCCACACATACTAATCATATGCATATACTATATTCCTGGCATGAGTAGCAGGATGCTGAAATGTTGGGCGATTTTTAACAGAATGTTCGAAAAAGTAGGGGGGTAGGATTAACAGGTTTAACCCTAAACCTCAAAAGAAAATGTGAAAATCGAGCAAGTTGAGATGACTAAACTGCTCAGAGTGACCCTATATTTTAAACTGTCATGATCAAAACATATTGATACAGTAGTAGCTAAGATGGGGAGAAGACTATCATTAATAAAGCAATGCTCTGACTTCTTAACAGCACTATCAACAAGACAGGTCCTACAGGCCCTAGTTTTATCGCACCTTGACTACTGTTCAGTCGTGTGGTCAAGTGCCACAAAAAAAAGGACTTAGGAAAATTGCAATTGGCTCAGAACAGGGCAGCATGGCTGGCCCTTGGATGTACACAGAGAAATAATATGAATAATATGCTTGTCATTCGCTCCTGGCTCAAAGTGGAGGAGAGATTGACTTCATCACTACTTGTTTTTATGAGAGGTATTGACATGTTGAATGCACCGAGCTGTCCGTCTAAACTACTGGCACACAGCTCGGACACCCATGCATACCCCACAAGACATGTAACAAGAGGTCTCTTCACAGTCCCCAAGTCCAAAGCAAACTATGGGAGGCGCACAGTACTGCAAAGAGCCATGACTACATGGAACTCTATTCCACATCAAGCAAGCAGTGAAATTCTTTTTTTAAACACCTTATGAAACAGCTGGTACTTTGAAGTAACAAACATTGGCAAAGACACATGCACACACGATTTAGTACTGTAGATGTGGTAGCGGTGGAGTGAGGGCACACCATGTGTTGTGAAATCTGTGAATGTATTGTAATGTTTTTAAAATGGTATAAGCTGCCTTGGCAGCAGCTAATGGGGTTCCATAATAAATACAAGCCACAACTAAAATTGCATTACAGCTGCTTTGTGTTACCCAAGCAACACCATCACAGAGAATATTTAAACCCTAACATAACAGCTTCAGATACTTGTATAAAGCGACCCAAAGATGTTCTGCTTGAGTGTGTGGTTTGCAGTAATGCTGAATTAGACTTATTATACCCAGCCGAGCCCATCGGTCTGATGTGACAAGCACACTCAGAAATAGAGGAGCACTTCCCTTGTGCTGTGCCATCCACAGACTAGATTTAATTTCACCCTGACCAGTAAGGGATGTTTTGCTGTGATGGGAATACATACACATGTGTCACGGCTGATTTCCTCCTCTTCGTCTGAAGAGGCGGTGTAGCAGGGATCAGACCAAAATGCAGCGTAGTTCATGCTCAACATGTTTTAATGAAAGACAAATACGTGTCAAAACCAAAACAGTCCTCTCTGGTGCAGAGAACACAAAGACATGAAACAATCACCCACAAAGTACCCACAGAATATGGATGCCTAAATATGGTTCCCAATCAGAGACAACGATAGACAGCTGCCTCTAATTGAGAACCAATCTAGGCAACCATAGACATACAAAATACCTAGAAAGGAGACAGCCCCATAAACATACAAAGGCCCTAGACAAGTTTAAAAACACATACATCACCCATGTCACAACCTGACCTAACCAAAAATAACAAGGAAAACTAATACTAAGGTCAGGGTGTGACAACATGCAATCATTTTAATTAAATTAAAGTCCTGAATTATCTGTGATGAGATATGCTAATTATGTAAGTATGTTTAGATAGAAAATTAAAAATGCATATAATAAAAGGAAGGTGGACTTAATGAGTTGTATGGGGGCTTTGAAGCAATCATTCATATGTTTTTGATCTTTGAACAAATAAATCATAGAGGTCCTCCCATGGTACTTTTTTAAAAGTCTCAAGTTGACTTTGTCCAAAATAATTTAATGTCTACAAGTTACTGTATTTTTTGGTCCTGTTTTCTCTAATTACCTGGTCCTTACTAGGAAATAGTATGGCAGCAATGATTTAATTCAGTATTCTGTTTCTTACATCAAAGAGCTCAACAAAGGTGCTTGTTGCAATTCATCCTAAAGAAACAAAACAAGTAATATATACATTATTACTATGTAAATGCCATGTTACCAACTAAATACCAGGTGAACATAATAAAGTGAAACCAAATGATTTCCCCTCACATTTCTCAGAAATCTTTCAAATCACACCAGCTACACACTTGTGTTCACGATAACATCACTAAAAGTGAAAATGGTATTGGCAGAGATAGTGTTATCTGATTACACTGCAGTGGGGAGCTGCTACAAAGAAATGCCTTGGAAGTCCAGGCTCCAGCCCAGTACTGCACTCTATAGCTGGCTCTGGCTCGGTCCAGGGAAGCTCTGACACTCTCACTACTAAAACGTAAATGTGTCCCCCAGCGATGTGAAATTCAACAATAATCCCTCAATGGGGACATCTGACCTTCAGCGGAGGAACAAACATTATTACAAGGTCTACTCCGGAGACTGCACAGAGGCTTCTCGCTCTTATAATAATAGAAAGTGTAGCTCTACTATATACAAATTACCCTCTCCACGCTTTTTCATTTGAATGTGGGGGAGTTGGAGAAGAAAGTGTACAGAGAAATGGTATAATGGAGCTGAGAATTGCTTCGGTCAAGCTAATGTCAATGATTCATGCTTGGGGATAGTTGAATAGACAAAACTATTTACATCAGCTCAGGGGAAAGCAGAGGACCAAGTAAAAATATACTGTAATGTATACAGTGCTGAACAACTGTTTGAATATAACAGAGCGACCCCCCCCCCCAAAAAAAAAAAAAAAAATCTTCATTTTGCCCTCAGAGAAAAATAGATTTGTGCAAACTTTTTTTAAAACTAATTTTGTGAAATTCCAAGGAATGAAAAATCATTCCACTGAACTTGACAATAGCTGAATGACACTAAACACACATTTTCACATTAACCGACATAAAAATCATACAATTCCAAGAAGATCCTATTACAGACAAATAGCTGGAGTATAATTCCTCCTCAGCTGGTACAGAAAATATGAATATGATAGGAAACAATACAAGCGCCAGCTTTCAAAGCTTCTTAGCTAACACACTCAATTAGGATGGCAAAGGGATTAAATTGCCTTTGTGTCCTTCTTATGCATAGGCATCGTGCCCATAAGGGGCACGTTCCCCCTCACATTTGTCCTGTAAAAGAAAAAAGAACAAAAAGAAAGTTGTTTCTCTGTAATACTACTACTTTATGAAGTTGGCTTTAGCTAGCCCAGATACCAGTCTCCCAATCTCATAAGTAGCTAACAAGAAAATATTTCAGGTTAGCAAATTAGAGTAGGTAGCTGGTCTAACTGCAGGTAACTGCCAAAATAAAAGGAAACTCGAACATAAAGTGTCTTAATAGTGCATTGGGCCACCATGAGCCCCCAGAGCAGCTTCAATGCACCTTGACAGGTTCTGCAAGTGTCTGGAACTTTATTGGAGGACTGTGATCACTGTTCTTTCAAGACAAATTCAATAATTTGGCATTTTGACGATGGTAGAAAACAATGTCTCAGGTACTACATAAGTCTGCAACTTACCACCCTCCGGACCATCCCCCAGCCATCCTCATGAACATTGTGCCACCTCAGATTTTTGGGGTGCACGATGCCCCTATTCTTACAGTATGTAATGGCTGTAAATTAGCTTACGTCAGGTCTTCTTGCCAGGGAATTATTACGAGTAAATAGTCCACGTCAATGACTTGGGTATCAATGAGACCTTCTATAACTACCCTGAACCAAGAGTTACAGTTCATATACAGAAATCAGTCAAATGAAATAAATTCATTAGGCCCTAGTCTATGGATTTCACATATGCATCTGTTGGTCACAGATACACTATAAAATACACACACACGAAAGTATATGGACACCCCTTCAAATTAGTGGCGTCAGCTATTTCAGCCAAACCCATTGCTGACAGGTGTATAAAAATCGAGCACACACCCATGCAATCTCCATAGACAAACATTGGCAGTAGAACGGCATTACTGAAGAGCTCAGTGACTTTCAACGTGACACTGTCATAGGATTCCACCTTTCCAATAAGTCAGTTCGTCAAATATCTGCCATGCTAGTGGTGCCCCAGTCAACTGTTAGTGCTGTTATTGTGAAGTGGAAAAGTTAAGGAGCAACAATGACTCAGACGAAGTGGTAGGCCACACAAGCTCACAGAATGGGACCAAATAGTCTGGAGCTGTTTTTCATGGTTTGGGCTAGGCTATTTGGTTCCAGTGAAGGGAAATCTTAACGCTAGAGCATACAGTGACATTCCACACGATTCTGTGCAACAGTTTTGGGAAGGTGCTTTCCTGTTTCAGCCTGACAATGCCTCCATGCACAAAGCGAGGTCCATTCACAAATGGTTTGTTGAGATCGGTGTAGAAGATCTTGACTGGCCTACACAGAGCCCTGACCTCAACCCTGACGAACACTTTTGGGATGAACTGGAACTGACCTCAAGCCAGGCCTAATCGCCACAATAGTGGCTGAACTCACTAATATGTTCCAAAATCTAGTGGAAAGCCTTCCCAGAAGAGAGGAGGCTGTTATAGCATCAAAATGGGGGCTAAATCCATAGTAATGCCTATGATTTTGGAATGAGATTTCCACATACTTTTGGTCATGTAGTGTACCTTCAAGTATGTGCATAGATAAGAAACCAGTCACTATCTGATGTGACTACCATTTGCCTCAAGTAGTGCGACATCTCCTTCGCATAGAGTTGATCAGGCTGTTGAATGTGGCCTGTGGAATATTGTCTCACTCCTCGTCAATGAATGTGCAAAGTTGCTGGATCTTGGCTGGAACATGCTGTTGTACAAGTCGATCCAGAGCATCCAAAACATGTCTGGTGTGTATGCAGGTCCTGGAAGAACTGGGACATGTTTAGCTTCCAGGGATTGTGTACAGAACCTTGTGACATGGGGCCATGCATGATCATGCTGAAACATGACTAGGCAAGTCAGTTGAGAACAAATTCTTATTTACAATGACGGCCTACCCCTGCCAAAGCCAGACGACGCTAGGCCAATTGTGCGCAGCCGTATGGGACTCCCAATCACGGCCGGATGTGATACAGCCTGGATTCAAACCAGGGACTGTAGTGATGCTGCACACACTGAGATGCAGTGCCTTAGACCGCTGCGCCACTCGGGAGCCCATGAGGTGATGGCAGTGGATGACAACAATGGGCTTCAGGATCTCGCTGCGGTATCTCTGTATATTCAAATGCCATCGATTAAATGCAATTGTGTTCGTTGTCCATAGCTTATACCGGCCCAAACCATAACCCCACCATAGGGCACTCTTCACAACAATGACATTAGCAAACCCCTCGCCCACACGATGCCATCTACCCGGGACAGTTGAAACTGGAATCCATCCGTGAAGGGCACACTTCTCCAGCATGCCAGTTGCCATAGAAGGTGAGCATTTGCCTCACTGAAGTCAGTTATGATGCCAAAATGCAGTCAGGGCAAGACCCTTGTGAGGACAACGAGCATGCAGAAGAGCTTCCTTGAGACAGAATTTCTGCACAAACTGTCAGAAACTTAGGTTGTGCAAACCCACAGTTTCATCAGCTGTCCAGGTGGCTGGTCTCAGACAATCTCACAGGTGAAGAAACCAGATGTAGAGGTCCTTTGCATGTGTGGTTATACATGGTCTGTGGTTGTGAGGCCAGTTGGACATACTGCCAAATTCTCTAAAACGACTTTGGTGGAGAAATGAACATTCAATCCTCTGGCAAAAGCTCAAGTGGATATTCCTGCAGTCAGCATAACAATTACACACTCTCTCAAAACTTGAGACATCTGTGGCATTGTGTTGTGTGACAAAACTGCACATTTTAGAGTGGCCTTTTGTCCCCGGCACAAGGTGCACCTGTGTAATGATCATGCTGTTTAATCATCTCCTTGATATGCCACACCTATCAGGTACATGGATTATCTTGGCAAATGAGAAATACTCAGGGATGTAAACAAATTTGTGCACAAAATGTTAGAAAAATACGCCTTCTGTGAGTACAGAAAATTTCTGTGGGCTTTTTTTTCAGCTCATGAAACAAACCCTTTACATGTTGCCTTTATATTTTTGTTTAGTGTAGATTGGCCAATCTTATGAAACGCAGCAGCCTATATTGTTGTGTGTCAATGACTTGACACACTCCTTTTCCATGTATGCGGTATTGGTGAATCTCTACTTGGCCAGTAGTTCGTTGATAGTAAAAATAAGAGGGAAAAAATGTATATATCACAAATCTATTTGGGCTATGGCCTATAAGGCCAAATAGTGGGGTAGATATTTTTCATGATGCTAAAGTTCAGATACGGTATGTGTGAAATGCACTTCCAGGGAAACTGAATCAACTTAATGACATCTTTGATAGTGACATATTTCATAGCGCTATACCGCTCCCTTGCATCACATTCAAACATGCATTTGCTCATTCAGGAAATGCTATCATTTTTTGAATAATCTTTGGTGAGACGAGTAGCCTATAAAGCACTCATCTTATTTTCCCGATCTGATGGACAATGCCCATCACTCACTGATACCATCAATAGCACAAATGCCAGAATTCCTCATTCATTCTCAATCTCCCACTCAGTCAAGGCATGCCTCACCCTAGGATTTCCACGCTAGGATCCCCAGCCTTGAAGAAGCTTATTGGTATGCAGGTTTTGGATGGTTCAAGAAGAGATGAAGAAGAGGAGAGTTCTCTCAGCTTACATGCACGAGATTAGAAGCTCTCGTTGCTGATGAGATGAGGCAATTCACAACACCACAGTACATGTTCCCACCTGAACACTTGTGTATCGGTTCGATTCGATGTCTGTTTCGCCATCTTGTGTTCTACTTAAACACGCCAGGCCTGCTCAGAAAAAGCTGTGTTTGCATAAGTCTCGACTCCTTCGCTTGATTTTTCTTATTAGGACATCTTATTCAGAGCATAGTGGTATTTTGAAACTTGCCAACTGAAGCGACGCCCAGAAGTTCTACTTTCACAGAGATTTTCACGGTTTCAGTAAGCCTCCATACTCAAACTTCTGGAGCTGGAAAGCCAACTGTGAAACTAATTGTTGCTCTGATGTGAATTACATGACTAAAACCAACTGATTTCAGATGTACAATGAAGGTGCAATATTATCATGCCTCCACAGAAGGAATCGCTGTGGCGGACCAGAAGTGTAATCAATACAGCCATTTTACTTACCTACCAATTTAACATACAAAATAAGGAGTTGGCAGTGGTGCTGTCTTGTAGGGGGATTTCCTCAGAGACTCAAAGAGGACTGGGTAATCATGCATTCTGTGTCCAATGGCAGGGAAGACTATGAGAGAGAAAGGCTGTTATTTGTTCGCACCGGAGCTCCCTCTGTATAAATCAGCATTGGTAATATATTTTTTAGCCAGTGTTCTGTAGAAATGTCCTGCCATACAGAGCCTAATGGGTCTCTGCACTCGCACCTCCATATTGCTGCTCGGGAATGGCAAATTGCATTAGTGTTTTTGAAGAGGAGCTTTTGTATGAAATGCAGTTGTGCTTCCTGCTTAAGATCTGATTGTATGGCAACATAAGGGAATCGAAATTGTACTAATTAGACACAACCAACTCTATATTGTTTATACAGCACATACACACTACCTGATCTGAAATCCCTTGTCAAGTGAAATCAATTTGGTGGAAGGCTACACGTATAGGCTGGGTGGAGTTGCCACCATATTCTGTCCCTCATCATTTTGTTTTTGAGTTGGAGGAAACCAGTCATTTGAATTGTCTCCAGTTTACGCTATCAGTCTGCTCTTGGTGACACTTTACTCAGTTGTAAAGTACCTCAGGCATTATCAATCAAACACTGCTTTATCTCAATGGGTAGGATTTCAAAAGCAATCTGCAGAAGTAATTCATATGTTTTAATTATTCCTTATTTTGCTTTGTTTACATAATCTCCCCCTGGCACTATTGGTTCTGTGAACAAAGTTTGGCACAGCCCAACGTCTCACAATATGTGTGGCCATTTCTTGTCAAGCACGTTGTTGAGGACATCCAACGAGATTGAGAAATAATAATTTTCCTCTGGACTTTAGATAACCGGCTGCTATTTTAGACAAAGTAAATGAACATTCAGTATTTGACTAGAGGAACTGGGTTGAAATGTCAACAAAGTGGTTTGTTAGTGAAATTGGAATACGAGCGAATGGCTGCTCCTCTACATTTGCTCTCAGAAGTGAGGCCATTGTTCCACTAGAGTTATCAAAGCCAAAAGAAGGGCGCATTAGCATAGTCATTAATAAAAGGCACATCATTTATGTAAGTCATGCTGATGGACTATTGATTTAAATTAATGCCCATGCTTTTGGGAATGAGCCATAAAACAACCTATTATGTCGGGTAATTGATAATAAATAAAAAAAATCGAATCCATTTCTAGGCCAGAATTAATTTCTCTAATATTTATCAGGACTCTGGACAATTATTTATTCACTGGTAAAGTAGTTGAAGTTCTTCCAGGGCAAAGGGAAAGTTAGGAGGCTCTGGAGAAAAATTGCCATTTGTTTTTAGTACACATTCACTCCCACAAGCCCTCCACATTAATTTTGGATGAGTATAATCAACAAGAGCTCCTGAGTTGTTAGGGTTGGAGTATAGGTTAGGTTTAGGCATGCTAGCAAATGGTTAGGGTTGGATTTTAGGTTCAGTTGAGGAATTCTAGTGAGGTGGTTAAAATTAATCTACGTGTCTTGAAAACTACCTTATTTTTAAAGCCTCCTGTTTTGTACTCAACGTGTCAATGTATGGCTCATATAGTGCATTCGGAAAGAATTCAGACCCCTTAACTTTTCCCACATTTTGTTACAGCCTTATTCTAAAAGGGATTCAATACAATTTTTTAAGCAAACATTTATTTAGAAATGTTTGCAAATTAAAAATTAAAAAGCTTATTTACATAAGTATTCAGACACTTTGCTAGGAGACTCGAAATGTAGCTCAGATGCATCCTGTTTCCATGGATCATCCTTGAGATGTTTCTACAACTTTATTAAAGTCCACGTGGTGAATTCAATTGATTGGATTTGGAAAGGCACACACCTGTCTATATAAGGTCTCACAGTTGACAGTGCATGTCAGAACAAAATCCAAACCATGAGGTCGAAGAAATTATTCGTAAAGCTCCGAGACATGATTGTTTCGAGGCACAGAGCTGGTGAAGGGTAGCAAAAATGAAAATTCTGCAGCATTGAAGGACCCCAAGAACACTGTGGCCTCCATTCTTAAATGGAAGAAATTTGAAACCACCAAGACTCTTCCTAGAGCTGGCCGCTCGGCCAAATTGAGCAATCAGGGGAGGAGGGTTCTTGGTCAGGGAGGTGACCAAGAACCCGATGGTCACTCTGACAGAGCTCCAGAGTTCCTATGTGGAGATGGGAGAACCTTCCAGAAGGACAACCATCTCTGCAGAACTCCACCAAGCAGGCCTTTATGGGTAGATTGGCCGGATGGAAGCCACTCCTCAGTACAAGGCACAGGACAGCCCACTTGGAGTTTGCCAAAAGGTACGTAAAGGACTCTCAGACCATGAAAAACAAGATTCTCTGGTCTGATGAAACCAAGATTGAACTCTTTGGCCTGGGTTAAAGGTTCACCGTCCAACAGGACAACAACCCTAAACACACAGCCAAGACAACGCAGCAATGGCTTCGGGATAATTCTCTGAATGTCCTGGAGTGGCCCAGCCTGAGCCCTGACTTGAACTTGATCGAACGTCTCTGGAGAGCCATGAAAATAGCTGTGCAGTGAAGTTTAAATCAAATTTTATTTGTCACATGTGCCAAATACAACAGTGAAAGGCTTACTTAAAAGCCCTTAACCAACAGTTCTTTAAGAAGTTAAGACGAAAAACATGTTAAGTAAAAATGAAAACAGTAACAAATAATTAAACAGCAGCAGCAAAATAACTATAGTGAGGCTATATACAGAGGGTACCAGTACAGATTCAATGTGTGAGGGCACTGGTTAGTTGAAGTAATATGTACATGTAAGCAGAGTTAAAGTGACCATGCATAGATAGAGAGAAGCAGCAGCGTAAAAGAGGAGTCCGCGTAGCCCTTTGATTAGCTGTTCAGAAGACTTATGGCTTGGGGGTAGAAGCTGTTAAGAAGCCTTTTGGACCTAGACTTGGCACTACGGTACTGCTTGCCGTGCGGTAGCAGAGACAACAGTCTATGACTAGGGTGACTGGGGACTCTGACCATTTTTATGGCCTTCCTTTGACACCCCCTGGTATAGAAGTCCTGGTTGGCAGGAATTCTGGCCCCAGTGATGTACTAGGCCATATGCACTACCCTCTGTAGAGGGGGCTGAGCAGTTGCCATACCAGGCAGTGATGCAAACAGTCAGGATGCTCTAAATGGTGCAGCTGTAGAACCTTGAGGATCTGAGGACCCATGCCAAATATTTTCAGTCTCCTGAGAGGGAATAGGCTTTGTTGTGCCCTCTTCACGACTGTCTTCGTGTGTTTGGAACATGTTCATTTGTTGGTGATGCGGACACCAAGGAACTTGAAGCTCTCAACCTGCTCCACTGCACCCCCGTTGATGAGAATGAGGGCATGCTCGGTCCTCCATTTCCTGTCGTCCACAATCATCTCCTTTGTCTCACTTTGAGGGAGAGGTTGATGTTCTGGCACCACACGGCCAGATCGTGGACCTCCCTATAATAGGCTGTCTCATCGTTGTTGGTGATCTGGCCTACCACTGTTGTGTCATTGGCAAACTTGATGATGGTGTTGCAGTCATGCCTGGCCATGCAGTCATGAGTGAACAGGGAGTACAGGAGGGGATTGAGCACGCACACCTGAGGGGCACCCCTGTGTTCAAGATCAGCGTGGCGGATGTGTGGTTACCTACTCATCCAACCATGATCGAGCTTGAGAGGATCTGCAGAGAAGAATGGGAGAAACTCCCCAAATACAGGTGTGCCAAGCTTGTAGCATCATACCCAAGAAGACTCGAGGCTGCAATCGCTGCTAAGGTGCTTCAACAAAGTCAAAGGTCTTAAAACCTATGTAAACTTACATTTTTTTTTGCTTTGTCATTATGGGGTATTGTGTGTAGATTGATGAGGGGGAAAAACGATTTAATCCATTTTAGAATAAATCTGTAATGTAACAAAATGTGTAAAAAGTGAAGGGGTCTGAATACTTTCTGAATGCACTGTACATGCATATTAAACCATCTGCAGTCTTGTTCTAGCCAAGGAAGTCAGAGAATCCCTACATTGTAACCTAGCATCATTTGGTTCCTTAGACCTGCACGCTCGTTCCTGTCTTGCAGTGAATGTACTCTGAAGGAAGAGGGATTCACGGCCTGCATGCACATTCATTATTTTGAAAACAACCAAACTATAGGGAATACATTGATCAAATACACACATCTTATGTTAGAAAGCATCCAAAATAGTTTGATCTATTAGATTTCAGTAGTAGTTTAATTTCTCTCAATCAGAAAATTATGTGCACTAAAGATGGCATTGTAGCTAGACATATACAGATAACTGCCAAAGGTAACTGGTGTATATTGTTTGAATAATTTACGCAATAGGCTAAAAGGTTTTTACCAGGTGCGTATCAATCCATTTATCCCATTTGTGAATTGTGATATACAATAAATATTACTTTCATGCGCTTGAGAAATTTAGACTGCAAACTATCCTGCCTAGAAGGCCAGCATTCCGAAGTCGCCTCTTCACTGTTGACGTTGAGCCTGGTGTTTTGCAGGTACTATTCAATTAATCTGCCAGTTGAGGACTTGTGAGGCGTCTGTTTCTCAAACTTGACTCTAATGTACTTGTCCTCTTGCTTAGTTGTGCACTGGGGCCTCCCACTCTTTCCATTCTTGTTAGAGCCAGTTTGCAATTTATCCTTTAAAATGAGAGAATTGTCTTACCTGTAAAGTTTAAGTCAGTAGCCACGCCCAAGTGAATAGACATTCTTTTTAACATTTCTATAACAGCCGTGTGACCCAATGTCACCTCAGCTCCAAATAACAGGAGTACTTGTCCTCCACGTTGAAAAGGGATAATTTCAACTCTACAGGCCAGGAAATGTGAGAACTTGCTCCACACGTGAAATAGTATGAACACTGAACTATTGATCACCTAAAGAAGTTGTGCATACTAAACTAGCATATATCAGACTGCAGCTGAACATTCACGCAAATCTAGTATGAGAACACTGACCAACGAGGAAGCATTTCCAGAGTGAGATGAACCCTTCAGACCACGTGAACCTCTCACACAACGACCCGGAATAATCTACAAAGGACAATGGCGACCTCAACTGGGCAAGCCAGAGCTTCACATAACCAGCTCAACTCTCGAAGCCAGCTTCACGTAAATACAATGCATTGCTTTTCCGAAGAGCGATCGTTAGTGGCATATGTATGTGAGAATAACTTCCCAGGTCTGATAGAGACCCATTTTCCTTAGTCTTCCTTCCAAAACCCCCTTATCTTCACTTTGATTCTATTGTGTTATAACCAAACTGTTATATTTAGTCCACTCGGGACTGTATTTACTGTATATTCTGTAATTGTTTAATTAGTTAGTAAGTAAATAATTGAGCCAATTGGTGGATTCATAAGTAAAGGCTGGGTTCGTGCAGATAACCAATAATTTTACGACCTTTGGAATGAGAACCGATGAGGTAATAATTAATTAATAGAAAACTACTCAATAAGATATGAAAATATCTTTAGTCAGGAAATAGACTAAACATTTCCCGTGGTGCCCCGACTTTAGTTAAAGTTGACATGATTAGTTTAATCACGTAATAATTACATAGAGTATTGATTTGATTCAGTCTTCACATTTAACGACAAGTCAGAGACACGACAGCGGTGTCTACCCCTGTAGTATTCAGCGCATGTAACAAATACATTTGATTTTAAGGGACACTTTCAGGCTCGAGCGCTACTATCAGACCTACTGGCTTAAAAGTATACAAAACTTCTGTTCAATCTCTGAGGTTCGGGTACATTTTAGAAATCAAAAACAAGCCTCCCCCAACAAAACAAATAAATAAAACGCAGCTGGGATTTAACTCCTACATGATTTTCCGCCTCTCACATTTCAAATCCCCACGACTACTTCATAGACATGAAGGACTATTTAAATTTACACATACTACAGATTACACTTTCAAGTTTTCTTTTTGGCCCATTTCCCCTATTCATTCAACTGTATGCAGGTTTTCTATCGACTACCTTTAAGTGCCAGTTTAACAAATGTGTCAGTTTAACAAATTACGTGACCTGGCAAGGTCGGGCCTCTGATGTAACATGAACATAAACTTGGGTCGCTGTGGTCATGTTTTGCTCTGGCAGTGATGAGGCATTTACACGATGCACTACCCTTAGATGTTACTAGCTTAAAATATTTCCTCACAATAATATTACAAATAATAAATTGGATAGTGCTTTCCCAGGTGCTCAAAGCACTTTACATTTTCACATTATGGGGTAAAACTCACCTCATCCACTATGAATGTGAATCTTCCATCTCCGGTTTTTCATACAGGTTATGTTGATGCTGGCGATATTATGACACGTCTGTTTGAAGGCCTGCACATAGGGAGTAGGGAGTGCATTATGCATAAGTGAAGGGGGGAAAATTCCATTCATAGCTTAGTCAGTGATTCATTTAGCTGGCCAGACAAACAGTATAATTGGATTGGGGAGTCAGAACCAGGGGGGGGGGGGGGGGGGTATTATATATATATATATATATATTAATTAGACTATCCAGGGGTGAATATTGCCTAATTAGGAATAAACCCAGCTAACACTTAAATTTTTCCGGGATTGAGCCCAGGTCAATAGCACAACTCAAGACCATGTTAGACATCTGAGCTAAAGCCTAAAATTTGGCTCTGGAAGTGTATATGTTTCGGTCGAAGGCAAGGTCACTTATGTGAGGCTTGCTCTGTGAACTACCTCTGCTACACTTGCCTTGGTGCAGTTGTTTACTACAGGATCTTTGTTATTGAATCCAATTTTAAAAAGCAGCCTTCATTTACTGTTAAATAAATCACCGCTTTAAACTTCTCTGCCTATCATAATGCACTGCTGGAATAATCAGCTTTATAAATTATATATAGTTTACAATTGATTTGAAAGTGACTTTGATGATTCATAATGCATGGTTGAGATGTATTATACTGAATAAAGTCCTACATTCCCAATGCAGTCAAACAGTTGAATTCCTCTGTTTTAGATCACCTACTACCACAACCTGTTCAAAGGCACTTAAATATTTTGTCTTGACATACACAATCTAGGTCCCAATTGTCTCAAGCCTTAAAAATATTTTTTAAATCTGTCTCCTTTCCTTAATTCAACCTGATTTGAAGTGGATTTAACAAGTGACATCAATAAGGGATCATAGCTTTCACCTGGATTCACCTAGTCAGTCCATGTCATAGAAAGAGCAGCTGTTCATAATATTCTGTACACTCAGTGTATCTTTCCACACTATTAGGTTGGAATACTACTGTGAAAATTATGATAATGCCATTTTAGTGTAAGAGCTGTTGGAAAAGACCACCTGAAATTTCAGCCCGTTTTGGTGGGATGGAGTTCTGGACCTCCATGGTGACCATACCATGAGGTAAATTAGTTAATGGACCAATAGAGTTCCAAACCTTTTATTCTGGTCTGCTTAAGTGTGGAGCTCCCTTTATTGCTGGCCCATTTTTATTTAAACATTGTTATCAGGATGTATTCCAAAGCATGGAAATCCACATATGTGCTACCACTCCATAAAGGTTGGGATACAAATAATCTTATCTATTGCCCCATTTCAAGATTACCTTGTTTAGGTAAGATACTCGAATCCTTGGTTAAGGTACAACTTTGTTCCTTTCTCTGAAAATTGTATTTTTAATATAAACCAAGTGTAGGTTTAGGCCTGGGCATAGTACTACCACAGCAACCACGCTAGTTGTTAATGCCTAGGATGCCTAAAATAGTTGTGCTGCCTTGTTTAAACTTGTATTAAAACACAAATTTAAGTGATTTTTGAATTGAATCAGTCATGCTGAAGTTCACGAATGGCCTTCTGCACCAAGGTGGCACAGGAATACAAAACGTATTATCTGCATAGAGATGAATGTTACAAGTATTAACACTGTTTCCTATGTCATTAATATACAACGTGAACAATAAATGGACCCAAAATCAAACCCTGAGGAACATATTTTTGAATCTGAAAAAATTCAGAATTAAACCCTTCTGTCAAGATGGCCTGAGTTCTTTCGCTAAGATAATTCTGAAACCATAAACAGGCGGTATATCCCAAGACTAATTCTTGGTAACTTCAGCAAAACAAAATTATCAACACTGTCGAACGCCTTTGTCAAGTCAATGTGATTGTTTTTATTAAATATTATTCATGTTATTGCATGCTAAATTATATTGTTTTATACACATGCTTTTTGTTATTGCATGCTAAATTATATTGTTTTATACACATACAGTACCAGTCAGTTTATTTTTACTATTTTCTACATTGTAAAACAATAGTGAAGACCTCAAAACTATGAAATAACACATATGGAATCATGTAGTAACAACAAAAAGTGTTAAAGAACTGAGATTCCTTAAAGTAGCCACCCTTTGCCTTGATGACAGCTTTGCAAACATTTGGCCATTCTCTCAACCAGCTTCATGAGGTAGTCACCTTGAATGCATTTAATTTCACTACTAAAGGACACCAATAAGAAGGAGAGACGTGCTTGGGCCAAGAAACACAAGCAATGGAAATTAAACCGGTGGTAATCTGTCCTTCGGTCTGATGAGTCCAAATTTGAGATTTTTGGTTCCAACCACTGTCTTTGTGAGACGCAAAGTAGGTGAACAGATGCTCTCCACATGTGTGGTTCCCACCATGAAGCATGGAGGTGGTGTGATGGTACTTTGTGGGTGACACCGTCAGTGATTTATTTTGAATTCAAGGCACACTTAACCAGCATGGCTACCACAGCCTTCTGTAGTGATACACCATCCCATCTGGTTTGCACTTAGTGGGACTATTATTTGTTTTTCAACAGGACAATGACCCAACACACCTCCAGGCTGTGTAAGGGCTATTTGACCAATAAGGAGAGTGATCAAGGGCTGCATCAGATGACCTGGCCTCCACAATCACCCGACCTCAACCCCATTGAGATGGTTTGGGATGAGTTGGACTGCAGAGTTAAGGAAAAGTAGTCAACAAGTGCTCAGCATGTGGGAACTCCTTCAAGACTGTTGGAAAAGCATTCCAGGTGAAGCTGATTCAGAGAATTCCGGGTTGGAGCGAGCGGTCGCATCGACACTTCGCTCTGCAGGTAGTATAACTTTTTCATTACATTTCATTACATTTCATTATAGCACAACGTTTTAATTTGTCTAAATCTTAGTAATTTCTTCTTAGCTAGCTACATAGCCGTCTTTGTATCAAAGATAATTGCGTAATTATCGTATTTCGCCGTCCTAACGTAGTCTTCACTAGCCAGCTAGCTAACGTCCACTGATTAGCTGCACTGGAGAAACTATTACACTCAACTGAACGACTTGATTAGTGTAGTGTTAGCTAGCTACATAGCTGTCTTTGCTGTCTTCGTATCCAAGATAATTGTGTAGTTTAGAGTGTGTAGTCTTAGAGTGATTATCTTAATTTACCGAGGTTAGCTAGCCAGCTATTTGTCGTCCTTAACGTAGGAGACTCTGCTAGCTAGCCAACAGCTAGCCAACGTCTTCTGAATAGACTCAACAACCCGGTCGCATTCACAGGTAGTATCACATTTTCATTTTATTTCATTACAGTATAACGGTTTGATTTGTTTGCTCGTAGCTAGCTACATAGCTAGCTACATAGCCGTCTTTGTATCAAAGATAATTGTGAAGTCTAGAGCGATTTTCTAGGTTAGCTAGCCAGCTATTGTCGTTCTTTTAACGCAACGTAACGTAAACAACACTACTAGCTAGCCAGCTAGCCCCCGAATAGCAGCACTGTCGAAACTATTACACTCAACAGAACGACTTGATTAGTGTAGTGTCAACAACGCACCCACTGCCAGCTAGCCTACTTCAGCAGTACTGTATCATTTTAATCATTTTAGTCAATAAGATTCTTGCTACGTAAGCTTAACTTTCTGAACATTCGAGACGTGTAGTCCACTTGTCATTCCAATCTCCTTTGCATTAGCGTAGCCTCTTCTGTAGCCTGTCAACTATGTGTCTGTCTATCCCTGTTCTCTCCTCTCTGCACAGACCCTAATCTGGTGGTCCCAGCGCGCACGACCCACGTGGAGTTCCAGGTCTCCGGTAGCCTCTGGAACTGCCGATCTGCGGCCAACAAGGCAGAGTTCATCTCAGCCTATGCCTCCCTCCAGTCCCTCGACTTCTTGGCACTGACGGAAACATGGATCACCACAGACAAAACTGCTACTCCTACTGCTCTCTCTTCGTCCGCCCACGTGTTCTCGCACACCCCGAGAGTTTCTGGTCAGCGGGGTGGTGGCACCGGGATCCTCATCTCTCCCAAGTGGTCATTCTCTCTTTCTCCCCTTACCCATCTGTCTATCGCCTCCTTTGAATTCCATGCTGTCACAGTTACCAGCCCTTTCAAGCTTAACATCCTTATCATTTATCGCCCTCCAGTTTCCCTCTGAGAGTTCATCAATGAGCTTGATGCCTTGATAAGCTCCTTTCCTGAGGACGGCTCACCTCTCACAGTTCTGGGCGACTTTAACCTCCCCATGTCTACCTTTGACTCATTCCTCTCTGCCTCCTTCTTTCCACTCCTCTCCTCTTTTGACCTCACCCTCTCACCTTCCCCCCTACTCACAAGGCAGGCAATACGCTCGACCTCATCTTTACTAGATGCTGTTCTTCCACTAACCTCATTGCAACTCCCCTCCAAGTCTCCGACCACTACCTTGTATCCTTTTCCCTCTCGCTCTCATCCAACACCTCCCACACTGCCCCTACTCGGATGGTATCGCGCCGTCCCAACCTTCGCTCTCTCTCCCCCGCTACTCTCTCCTCTTCCATCCTATCATCTCTTCCCTCTGCTCAAACCTTCTCCAACCTATCTCCTGATTCTGCCTCCTCAACCCTCCTCTCCTCCCTCTCTGCATCCTTTGACTCTCTATGTCCCCTATCCTCCAGGCCGGCTCGGTCCTCCCCTCCCGCTCCGTGGCTCGATGACTCATTGCGAGCTCACAGAACAGGGCTCCGGGCAGCAAAGCGGAAATGGAGGAAAACTCGCCTCCCTGCGGACCTGGCATCCTTTCACTCCCTCCTCTCTACATTTTCCTCCTCTGTCTCTGCTGCTAAAGCCACTTTCTACCACTCTAAATTCCAAGCATCTGCTTCTAACCCTAGGAAGCTCTTTGCCACCTTCTCCTCCCTCCTGAATCCCCCCCCCCCTCCTCCCTCTCTGCAGATGACTTCGTCAACCATTTTGAAAAGAAGGTCGACGACATCCGATCCTCGTTTGCTAAGTCAAACGACACCGCTGGTTCTGCTCACACTGCCCTCCCCTGTGCTCTGACCTCTTTCTCCTCTCTCTCTCCAGATGAAATCTTGCGTCTTGTGACGGCCGGCCGCCCAACAACCTGCCCGCTTGACCCTATCCCCTCCTCTCTTCTCCAGACCATTTCCGGAGACCTTCTCCCTTACCTCACCTCGCTCATCAACTCATCCCTGACCGCTGGCTACGTCCCTTCCGTCTTCAAGAGAGCGAGAGTTGCACCCCTTCTGAAAAAACCTACACTCGATCCCTCCGATGTCAAAAATTACAGACCAGTATCCCTTCTTTCTTTTCTCTCCAAAACTCTTGCACGTGCCGTCCTTGGCCAGCTCTCCCGTTATCTCTCTCTGAATGACCTTCTTGATCCAAATCAGTCAGGTTTCAAGACTAGTCATTCAACTGAGACTGCTCTCCTCTGTATCACGGAGGCGCTCCGCACTGCTAAAGCTAACTCTCTCTCCTCTGCTCTCATCCTTCTAGATCTATCGGCTGCCTTCGATACTGTGAACCATCAGATCCTCCTCTCCACCCTCTCCGAGTTGGGCATCTCCGGCGCGGCCCACGCTTGGATTGCGTCCTACCTGACAGGTCGCTCCTACCAGGTGGCGTGGCGAGAATCTGTCTCCTCATCACGCGCTCTCACCACTGGTATCCCCCAGGGCTCTGTTCTAGGCCCTCTCCTATTCTCGCTATACACCAAGTCACTTGGCTCTGTCATAACCTCACATGGTCTCTCCTATCATTGCTATGCAGACGACACACAATTAATCTTCTCCTTTCCCCCTTCTGATGACCAGGTGGCGAATCACATCTCTGCATGTCTGGCAGACATATCAGTGTGGATGACGGATCACCACCTCAAGCTGAACCTCGGCAAGACGCAGCTGCTCTTCCTCCCGGGGAAGGACTGCCCGTTCCATGATCTCACCATCACGGTTGACAACTCCATTGTGTCCTCCTCCCAGAGCGCAAAGAACCTTGGCGTGATCCTGGACAACACCCTGTCGTTCTCAACCAACATCAAGGCGGTGGCCCGTTCCTGTAGGTTCATGCTCTACAACATCCGCAGAGTACGACCCTGCCTCACACAGGAAGCGGCGCAGGTCCTAATCCAGACACTTGTCATCTCCCGTCTGGATTACTGCAACTCGCTGTTGGCTGGGCTCCCTGCCTGTGCCATTAAACCCCTTCAACTCATCCAGAACGCCACAGCCCGTCTGGTGTTCAACCTTCCCAAGTTCTCTCACGTCACCCCGCTCCTCCGTTCTCTCCACTGGCTTCCAGTTGAAGCTCGCATCCGCTACAAGACCATGGTGCTTGCCTACGGAGCTGTGAGGGGAACGGCACCTCAGTACCTCCAGGCTCTGATCAGGCCCTACACCCAAACAAGGGCACTGCGTTCATCCACCTCTGGCCTGCTCGCCTCCCTACCACTGAGGAAGTACAGCTCCCGCTCTGCCCAGTCAAAACTGTTCGCTGCTCTGGCCCCCCAATGGTGGAACAAACTCCCTCACGACGCCAGGACAGCGGAGTCAATCACCACCTTCCGGAGACACCTGAAACCCCACCTCTTTAAGGAATACCTAGGATAGGATAAGTAATCCCTCTCACCCCCCTTTAAGATTTAGATGCACTATTGTAAAGTGACTGTTCCACTCGATGTCATAAGGTGAATGCACCAATTTGTAAGTCGCTATGGATAAGAGCGTCTGCTAAATTACTTAAATGTAAATGTAAATGTCTAAGAGTGTGCAAAGTTGTCAAAGCGTGGCTACTTTGAAGAATCTAAAATATATTTTGATTTGTTTAACTCTTTTGGTCACTACATGATTTCATGTGATATTTCATAGTTTTGATATCTTCACTATTATTCTGCAATGTAGAAAACAGTAAAATATATACAAAACCTTGAATGAGTAGGTGTCCAAAGATTGGACTGCTACTGTATATGCATTTTTATTATTATGTACAGGGCTGTTATAAAATAATTTTCAAACATAGTTTTCAATCTCAATGAGACTCCCTGTTTAAATAAAAGGTTAAAACAAATAACAGATAAATGGCTGCATTGGATCTTTAAAAGCAAGTGAATTAGCATACACAGTATGACAAGCTGCGGAAATGATACTTAGTTATCTGACAGCTTACAAAGAAATCTGACAGTTTACAGAGAATCAAAATGATTCATTTCATAATGATACTACTTTGACCAACCACAAGCATCTTGTTACCAAGGTGACCACCATGAGACACCTACACACAATTCTATTTATGAAGACAATAACTTCGGAAGAAACCCATTATTGCTCTGTAAACATGAAATCATACTAGTCAGTATGAAGAATTCAATTGTGCACCAGTGTTGTATAACGATCACCGATAGTTTATTGCACCCCGTCTACTTTTCCTCCCTTTCTGTACCTCCCTACATCCCCTTCTCTTTAATCATCTGACTTTGACTTTTTCCACATTGTTTCTGTCCAGACAAGGTCATAAATACATACATTATAGGACCTGACTGAAGATGAACGTTTGAACATCCATCAAGTCTGGATGGTGTCAGCAGACAAATCCCTTTTGACAGATTGCACTAAGGACATGCCAGGCTGGTGCTTCAGTAGCACCAACCTGGCATGTCCTTAGTCAACAGTGGTGTGGTGGCTTGGCACTGTGTGCAAAAGTGATCTTTCTCCATGTGAAACACCACTCTCTGCTGGTCAGGAGTAGTAATTAATGCATTATCAAGAGCTGAGCCATACATTATTTCCCACAGTTGTTGTAGGGAAAGTGTGAGTGAGTCAATATTATAACAAGGAAGTAAAAAGTTACTATAAGACATTAATTTAAATTAAATATGCTGTAAAGTGATCTGTAGCCTAACTTGAGATTGACACCCCTAACTTAAGTTGCCACCCAAATCTTCCATTGACATCAATACATGATTTACGCAAGCGTCAAGGTTCAGCATGCGCATAATATCAAGTTAAAATTCAGTCCCATAATGAGTGCATGCATTAACCATTGCTCAAAAACAAAAAGAGAGCTTCATAAAATTGGATACCCAAATATTTGGCCTTCCGCTGTGACATTAGTAAACCATTATTGTACATTGGACACACGACTTTGACCTTAACACACATCAAAATGACCTGCAGCAACAGTGAAAGACGCAGTGTGGCCAATGTGACCGTCTAGTCTAACGTGTGCTATACCGAGAGCTTGCTTTAAATAGGGATTAAGTCCTGTCCCAAAACTCACCTGTATATGTATGAACATCTGGCAGATAGGAATGTGGAGTATTTTAAATAGTTGAAAATCCCAAAAATGACAACCTTTAAAAATGTATAATTTCAGACTTGAATGATTCATCTGAGATGCATGCTCATATTCAATATCAACACGATTACAGGCATACTGTCCCAAGCCACTAGCAAAGAAGAAAATCTTGCAAGAAAGCATTACCATTGGACTTAGGCAAAATTATTGAAGGACAAATATGTTTTTTGGTGAACCAATGTAATTTAGCTTGAAGAGCTCACAGTCCCTGAAGCTCAGAGTATGTGGTGGACATAGTGCATTAGTACAAGAATTGGAACTATGCCATTGCCTTTGCTTCAGCATGAGCTAAAATCACTTAAAGGGATAGTTTTCCAAAATGTTAACCCAATCTTAATAGTTGTCTTACCTTGAGAGGTGGTTATTTATTTTGAATTGTAATACAAGCTCCACAGGCCTCAAACTCAACTCTGGACATCAAAACCAGTTCCACTGCATTTTTTAAATTGTTCCCCTCTAATCAGGAACTGATTTAGACCTGGGACATGGGTGGGTGCAATTCATTATCAGGAACAGGAAACCAGCAGGCTCTGGACCTTGCAGGGCAAGAGTTGAATACCGCAGCTCTGAAGAAAGCCCTGTGAAGTTAACAATGAATGTAATGTTTGTAAAATAAAACTTGGAATTTTTTTATTTGTGTTTAGCCTGAATTTTATCTTTAGCCGGTATTCCAATTCAGACCATCCCAACTCACAACTACTAATAACAACAATAATACATGTCATTTGTTTCGCAATTTTTATTAGAGTTGTCTCAAAGCTCTACTAAGAAAAACAACATACATTGACAATCAAGGCAGGTAAAATAGCAATAGTGGGCTAGGTGATAAAAATGTATTTAAGGAATAAGAGTCTGAAGAAGTGGTTTTTAAGGCCTGTTTGAAACTGCTCTCAGATGGTCAGGGAGCAAATTTCATAGGCGAGGGGCAAGGGAGCCGAAAGCTCGTTCCTCCATAGTTCAGAGACATGTCTTGGGGACTTGAAGCAGTAGTAGCAGTAGTGGCTGAAGCGGAGAGTGCGAGGTTGCTCACTAATTGAAATGAGGTTGCTGATGTAGGTGGGGTTTAATCCTTTTAAGGCTTTAAACACGAGCAGGGGGATTTCTAAGTTGTGTAGTTGACCAGTAGCCAGTTGTGTAGTTGACCAGTAGCTAGTGTAGTGGGGGTGATGTGGTCAGACTTCTTGGTCCTAGTCAGGACACTGGGAGCACTATTCTGGATTGGTTGGAATCTCTGCAGTGATTTGGCTTGGAGGCCCCCAAACAGCATTGCCGTAGTCGATCCGAGAGAAGAGTTATGGAGAGTGATGGTACTGTATGCCCTGGGCAAAGTTTTTTAGGTGGAAAAATAATGAGGGAAAGAATTATGTTTTAAATGTATTTTTATGTATCATTAGCCTCTCCACAATCTGATTCAATCTTTACCTTAGTGTTACATCTACTATAAGTCACCAGTGCCTATTCACAGCCGTTTACCTCATTGTCTTACTAACTGTGTGCTTCAGGTGCCTGGTATGCAGGCTCGGTGGCAGCTGCTTGTTTCACGTGCACACACACACACACACACACACACACACACACACACACACACACACACACACACACACACACACACACACACACACACACACACACACACACACACACACACACACACACACACACACACACACACACACACACACACACACACACACAGTACCAGTTTCCACACTGACAGATGAAAGCGAGACAGACAAGCACACTCTACCATTTACATCCTCCCATCTCAGCTCTAACGCCTAAATAAAGACATCAATCTGGTCAGGTATCTTCAGTCTTCAGCTGCTGCAGACAGGCAGGTGCTGTGATATCTGCACCTTGGAGGGCTCTGTGACTTTAATAAAGTAGTAGACCCTGCCTGCTCTCTGTTTTGCTCTGGGTGGGGTATTTATTTTAGATTTTTACCTGGTGCTATTTTTATATGCCCATTCAGATAGCATCACTGACGCTTATTCAGAAAAGATGGAGTGTGAGGGGTTTGTGGTAAGCAAAAGAGGATGCTACAGTCCAGGAGTGCATGAGAAGACTTCAAGAATTGACGGCTACAGTGTCTGTGCTATTGATCAAAATATATCCCTATTTGTCTATGAGTCAGTAAACTTGAATACAGCTGTTGTCTAACCAACCAACTCAGAGCATTACTTGTGTAAGTGTGTTACTCTAGCATGCCATGATTTCACATTCCTTGTAGAAGCAGCCAGAGCAGGATTAATGCAGGGACTTACTGGAAATATATACTGTGTATATTATATATGTAGTATATATTGTATATTTTTCACTGCAACCGCCAACCAAAGGAAGACTCTGTAGCCTGCTCTCAATGAGTGTAGACAGCCTGCTGCTACCTGCTGCCACTCTGCTAATCATCAGATGGGGGGAAGACAGGTGGTAGGGGGCCCACGTGATTAACTGGGGAGCCCTGCCTTGATTGGGTAACTGATTAATACAAATAAATAAGCATAGTAAATAAATGTGACTGGTCAATTGTGTGAGTCAGGGGCTGGACAAAAAAAACAACAACATGTAAATACATGTTTTTTATTTATTTTTTGTTTGTTATTCAACCACAGGAGCTCACTCTCAATATTGTGATTAAGTTTTATCACAAGCACATACAGGTGTCTGACTAAATGAACGACAATAAAGTGTTTTAAAAGGGTGTTGGGCCACCATGAATTGCCAGAACAGTTTCAATCAACTTTGGCATATACTTTAAGACATGAAGGTCAGTCAATCCAGAAAATTTCAAGAACTTTTAAAGTTAATTGAAGTGCAGTCGCAAAAACCATCAAGTGCTATGATGAAACTGGCTCTCATGAGTACCGCCACAGGAAAGGAAGACCCAGAGGATGAATTTATTAGAGTTACCAGCCTCAGAAATTGCAGCCCAAATAAATGCTTCACTGAGTTCAAGTAACAGACACACTCAACATCAGCTGTTCAGAGGAGACTACATGAATCAGGCCTTCGTGGTTGAATTGCTGCAAAGAAACCACTATTAAAGGACACCAATATGTAGAAGAGGCTTGCTTGGGCCAAGAAACATTAGCAATGAACATTAGACCGGTGGAAATCTGTCATTTTTGTTAAGAAACTGCCATGTTTTTGTGAGACGCAAAGTTGGTGAACAGACGTTCTCTGCGCTGTTATTCTACAATGTAGAAAATAGTTAAATTAAATAAAAACCGTGGATGGGTACGTGTGTCCAAACTTTTGACTGGTACAGTTCTTTGTATCCCTTGTTTACTCAAGTTTTGCCTTGTCCGGAAGGCCGCAGTTTGGTCAGAAATTGGGCCAAATATAGACTAGAGCTTGTTGCCTTGTTTCCATAGACACACAGTATCACCTTGACTGTTAAACTTATGGGAACACTAGGCAACGGTTGCCAGTCCTAACTTCAATGGGAATTGCCATCTATGGATTATTGTTGGTTGGGGATGTCATTTTGCCTTTTGCAGATTTCAAAATACAATCGTGGGGAAAATGTAAAGTTTGGAAAGCAAATGCCTACTTCTGAAAAGAGAAGACTAATCTGTCTGTACAGCCAATAAAAAAAATGTTTCTCAACAACTCCTAATATGTAGGTAACTGCGCTATTTTTCAAAGTAGCTCATCTTGAGATTGCCACGATGCGGGCATCGGCCATCAGCCTATGGCTTTATCTTCATCATTGGGGTGGCAGGGTAGCCTAGTGGTTAGAGCGTTGGACTAGTAACCGGAAGTTTGCAAGTTCAAATCCCCGAGCTGACAAGGCACAAATCTGTCTTTCTGCCCCTGAACAGGCAGTTAACCCACTGTACCTAGGCCTTCATTGAAAATAAGAATTTGATCTTAACTGACTTGCCAAATTAAACAAAGGTAAAAATAAAAAAAAATAGGTGAGTCAGTGTGCCGCTGAAGAATAGAAAAAGAGTAGCCTACTGTAACCTATGTTATACAGTACCGTTTAAAAGTTTGGGGTCACTTTGAAATGTCCTTGCTTTTGAAAGAAAAGCAACAAAAAAAAGTCCATTAAAATAACATCAAATTGATCAGAAACACAGTGGAGACATTGTTAATGTTCTGTGGAGGGAGTAGTACACAGTGTTGTACAAATCTTCAGTTTCTTGGCAATTTCTCGCATGGAATAGCCTTCATTTCTCAGAACAAGAATAGACTCTACGTAGATGGTGTCACGAACCGGCTCGAAGTTCGTAACAAAAAGGGAGACTACGTGGAGATAAAGAAAAAATATATATATTTAAGTTAACTAAATACAATTAACAATGGTGTGTGTAGTCAGTAGTGTAAGTGAGTGTTTGCGTGTATAGATGACGTTTTACATTCTCCCAACCAATTGTGCTATTTTGTTAGTTTTTTACTTATTGTGTACATAATGTTGCTGCTACCGTCTCTTATGACCGAAAATAACTTCTGGACGAGAGGTGGTGTGTGTGTTTATTTGTCAAATATAGCTGGTGCGCGATGTCTAATATTATAGAAGTCTCAAAGTATTGCTCGCCTGAGGTAGAGTACCTTATGATAAGCTGTAGACCACTCTATCTACTAAGAGAGATCTCATCTATATTATTTGTAGCCATCTATTTACCACCACAGAACAAAGCTGGAACTAAGACCGCTCTCAACCAACTCTATAAGGCCATAAGCAAAGAAGAAAATGCTCACCCAGTAGTGGTGCTCCTAGTAGCCTGGGACTTTAATGCAGGCCAAGTAAATCAGTTTTACCAAATTTTTACCAGCATGTCACATGTGCAACGAGAGAAAAGTAAATCCTAGACCACCTTTACTCCACACACAGAGATGCACACAAAGCTCTCCCCCGCCCTCCATTTGGCAAATCTGACCATAATTCTATCCTCCTGATTCCTGTTTACAAGCAAAAAATAAACCAGAAAGTAGCAGTGACTTGCTCAATATGGAAGTGGTCAGATTTATTTTATTTTTATTTCACCTTTATTTAACCAGGTAGGCCAGTTGAAAACAAGTTATCATTTACAACTGCGGCCGTGGCCAATATAAAGCAAAGCAGTGCATCAAAAAGAACAACACAGAGTCACACAAACAAACATACAGTCAATAACACAATATAAAAATATATTTACAGGGTGTGCAAATGTAGAAGAGTAGGGAGGAAAATCAATAAATAGGCCATAGAGGTGAAATAATTACAATGTAGCATTAACACTGTGGTGACAGGTGTGCAGATGATGATGTGCAGGTGGAGATACTGGGGTGCAAAATAGCAGAAAAGTAAATAAAAGGGTAAGAAATAATATGGGGATGAGGTAGTTGGGTGTGCTATTTACAGATTGGCTGTGTACATGTACAGTGAGCTGCTGTAAGCTGCTCTGACAGCTGACGCTTAAAGTTAGAGAGGGAAATATAAGACTCCAGCTTCAGAGATTTTTGCAATTCGTTCCAGTCATTGGCAGCAGAGAACTGGGAGGAAAGGCGGTCAAAAGTAGGCTTGGCTTTGGGGATGACCAGTGCTGGAGTGCATGCTACGGGTGGGTGTTGCTATGGTGAACAGTGAGTTGAGATAAGGCGGGGCTTTACCTAGCAAAGGCTCATAGCCAGTGGGTATGGTGATGAATATGTAGTGAGGGCCAGCCAACGAGAGCGTACAGGTCACAGTGGAGGGTTGTATATGGGGCATTGGTGATAAAATGGATGGCACAGTGAGTGTTGGAGGCTATTTTGTAAATGACATCGCCAAAGTCAAGGATCGACAGGATAGTTTGTATGTTTGGCAGCATGAGTGAAGGAGGCATTGTTGCCAAATAGGAAGCTGATTCTAGATTTAAATCTGGATTTGAGATGCTTAATATGAGTTTGTAAGGAGAGTTTACAGTCTAACCAGACACCTACAGTTGAAGTCGGAAGTTTACATACACTTAGGTTGGAGTCATTAAAACTTGTTTTTCAACTACTCCACACATTTCTTTTTAACAAAGTATAGTTTCAGCAAGTCGGGTTAGGTCATCTACTTTGTGCATGACAGAAGTAATTTTTCCAACAATTGTTTACAGACAGATTATTTCACTTATAAATCACTGTATCACAATTCCAGTGGGTCAGAAGTTTACATACACTAAGTTGACTGTGCCTTTAAACAGCTTGGAAAATTCCAGAAAATGATGTCATGGCTTTAGAATCTTCTGATAGGCTAATTGACATAATTTGAGTCAATTGGAGGTGCACCTGTGGATGTATTTCAAGGCCTACCTTCAATCTCAGTGCCTCTTCACTTGACATCATGGGAAAATGAAAAGAAATCAGCCAAGACCTCAGAAAAATAATTGTAGACCACCCATACGTAGAATGTATGCACACATGACTGTAAGTCGCTTTGGATAAAAGCGTCTGCTAAATGGCATATATATATATATATATATAATATATATTTTGTGGCAAAATGGCTTAAGGACAACAAAGTCAAGGTATTGGAGTGGCCAACACAAGGCCCTGACCTCATGTCACGATGTTAATAATAATAATAACCGGACCAAGGCACAGCATATGTTGAGTTCAACATATTTTAATGAAAGTGAAACTTTGGGCAAATAGAAAAAAGAATAAACAAACCCTGACAAGAATGCAGTTTTAACCAGCAACTAAACATAAACAATATTGCATAAAATGCAACTTAAGTATGATCCCCAATTAGAGACAATGATTACCAGCTGCCTTTAATTGGGAATCGTACACAAACACCAACATAGAAAAATAAACCTAGAACTCCACATAGAAATAATAAACTAGACGAAACACCCCTAGTCACGCCCTGACCTACTCTACCATAGAAAATACAGGCTCTGGTGCGTGATGAAGTACCCGCTCATCCTGTGGATCCAGCCATGGAGCGGGACTGGACGCTGTGCCTGGACTGGGCACCAATGCAGAAGAAGACTCTGGCCTTGGAGCTGGACTGGACATCGGCGCAGGGGAAGGCTCCGGCCATGGGGCTGGAGGTTTCGAACCGTTGTCCGTCGCAGGAGGTTCCGGACCGTGGACCGTCTCAGGAGGTTCCGGACCGTGGACCGTCTCAGGAGGTTCCGGACCGTGTCACTGTCGCCGGAGGTTCCGGACCGTGTCACTGTCGCCAGAGGTTCCGGACTGTGGCACTGTCACCGGAAGCTCTGGACTGGGAACTGTTGCTGGAAGCTCTGAACTGGGAACTGTCGCTGGAAGCTCTGGACTGGGAACTGGGAACTGCAGCTTGGTGCATGGGGCCGGGACTGTTGGTACCGGGCTGGTGACACGCACCTCAGGGCGAGCGTGAGGAGCAGGCACAGGATGCACATGACTGGGAAGGTGCACTTTAGGGAGAGTGCGAGGAGCAGGAACAGGACGCACCTGACTGGGAAAGCACACTTGAGGGAGAGTGTGAGAAGCAGGACAGGACCCTCCTGACTGGGAAAGTACACTTGAACTTTAACACACTTCTCAGGACGAGGACAGGGAGCTGACTCAGGTGGCACCAAACTGACAACACGTTCCTTTAGTCCAAATCCGTGCATCCTCCACCAACTCAACAACTCTCCCATGTCTCTCTCCTCCAAATTCTCCCTCTTCTCCCAGACTGGCTCTGGTTCACTCCTCGGCTCTGCCGACTGCTTCATGTGCCCCCCAAAAAAAATCTAGGGGTTTCTGTGGCCTTCCTCCTGATCCCCAATTTTAGACAACGATTACAGCTGCCTCTAATTGGGAAACATACACAAACACCACCATAGAAAAATAAACATAGAATGAACTTATTGACATGTCTATCCTTCTGGACAATCTGCTTGCTTCCCATGGGCGTTCGGAGAGGGTCCTGTGCGTTCCACCACCCAGCGCCCCCGCTCCCATTCCTATGGAGTTGGGAGGGGCCGTGCCGAGGGGTACCGGAGGAGGAGAGTCGAGATGGCAGGCGGAATGCTTCTCGGTCACCCCAGGTGAGTCAGCACCAAACTCACCCAGAACCCCCTGTTGGTCACATGTTTGTCTTGCTTTTTTTCCTTGATTTTTCCCCCGCTTCCCAGCATAAGGCGCTAGTCGATTCAGGTGCAGCTGGGAACTTTATGGATCGCGGACTCGCCATCAAGCTGGGTGTTCCGCTCATGCCGATAGATTCTCCCTAAATAGCTGGCCATTAGGGACAGGGTTGGTCCGGGGGGCCATGGATCCACTGGACATGTTGACACAAGGGAATCATAGGGGGCATATAAGTCTCTTCATTATCGATTCGCCTGTGTTTCCAGTGGTGCTGGGAATTCCCTGACTGGCTTGTCACAATCTCAAGATTTCGTGGAGACAGGGGGTTCTCCAGGGGTGGTCAGATGGGTGTTCTGGAAGGTGTCTGGGAGTTTCCATCGGTGCCACATCGGTGGATAGTCCAGACCAGGGTTCCATGGTGTGCATCCCCCCGAATATGCCGATTTGGCAATCGCTTTCAGTAAAAAGAGAGTGACTAAATTACCACCTCATCGACCGGGAGGAGATTGTCCCAGTCTATGGAGACATATGTCATAGAGTCTCTGGGACAGGGGTACATTCAGCCCTCCATCTCACCCGTCTCCTCGAGTTTGTTTTTGTGAAGAAAAAGGAGGGAGGTTTGCGTCTGTGCATTGATTATAGAGGTCTAAATGCCATCACAGTGGTGTTTAGTTACCCACTACCTCTATTCTGCCACCCGTGCCGCGCATGTGTCTCTGGTATGCAAGGTGCTTGGTAGACTGCTGGAGCATGACCTATACGTCAAGGCTGAGAAGTGTGTTTTCTGCAAACGAGCCGTCTCCTTCCTGGGTTATCGCATTTCCACCTCGGGGGTGGTGATGGAGTGTGACCGCATTAAAGCCGTGCGTAATTGGATGGCTCCTACCACGTTGAAGGAGGTGCAGCGGTTTTGGGGGTTTGCCAATTACTACCGGAGGTTTATCCGGGGTTTTGGCCAGGTAGCAGCCCCTATTACCTTACTGCTGAAGAGGGGCCCGGTCCATTTGCGGTGGTCAGCAGAGGCGGACAAAGCCTTCAATAGGTTGAAGGCGCTGTTCACGGATGCACCTATGTTGGCGCACCCGGACCCATCTCTAGAATTCATAGTGGAGGTGGATGCGTCCGAGGCTGGGGTGGGTGCCGTGCTGTCACAGCGCTCGGGTACGCCACCAAAACTCTGCCCCTGCGCTTTCTTTTCGAGGAAGCTCAGTCCAGCGGAGCGTAACTATGATGTGGGGGACCAGGAGTTGTTATCGGTGGTCAAGGCCCTGAGGGTGTGGAGACACTGGCTTGTTGGGGCTAAGCACCCCTTTCTCATCTGCACCGACCACCAGAATCTGGAGTATATTCGGGCAGCTAGGAGACTGAATTCACGTCAGGCAAGCAGGGCCATGTTCTTCGCCCGATTCCGGTTTACTCTGTCGTATAGACCAGGCTCCCAGAACGTAAAGGCTGACGCACTGTCCCGTCTTTATGACACGGAGGATTGGTCCACCGAGCCTACTCCCATCCTTCCCGCCTCGAGGTTGATGGCACCAGTGGTATGGGAGGTGGACTCGGACATCGAGCGGGCGTTATGGGCAGAGCATGCGCCTCCTCAGTGTCCGGCTGGGCGTAAGTACATGCCGCTTGGTGTTCGGGACCAACTGATTCGGTGGGCTCACACCCTACCCTCCTTGGGTCACACTGGGGTGGCGAGGACAGTGCGGGGCCTCCGCAAGAAGTATTTGTGGCACACCTTGGCTAGGGACGTTTTCTCATCTTGTTCGGTGTGCGCCCAGACTAAGGCATCTAGGCACCTTCCAAGAGGGAAGTTACAAGCCCTCCCCGTTCCACAACGGCCATGGTCTCACCTATCAGTAGATTTCCTGAACGATCTCCCCCCGTCTCAGGGGACCATTACGGTTTTGGTGATTGTGGATAGGTTCTCTAAGTCCTGCCGTCTGTGGGTAGGTTTCTGCGGTTGTATTGCCAGGACCGGCCCAGCGAGTGGTCTAGGTATGTCCCATGGGCGGAGTTTGCCCAAAACTCACTCCGTCACTCCTCGACAAACCTATCTCCGTTCCAGTGTGTGTTGGGGCTACCAGCCGGTCCTGGCACCTTGGCATACGTGTCAGACCGAAGCTCCTGCGGTGGAGGAGTGGGTGCAGCACTCCAAGGAGACCTGGAGGGCCATCCAGGAGTCCCTCAAACAAAGCAGTGGATGGCAGAAGAGGAGTGCTGACCGCCACCGCAGTGAGTCCCCCGTGTTTGTACCGGGGGACAGGGTCTGGCTCTCGACCTGAAACCTATCCCTCCGCTTGCCCTGCTGGAAACTGGGGCCGAAGTGTGTAGGGCCCTTCAAAGTCCTGAGGAGAATAAACGAGGTGTGTTATCGATTACAACTCCTTTCCTATTATCGTAATAACCCCTCGTTTCATGTGTCTCTCCTCAGGCCGGTGGTAGCTGGTCCACTGCAGGACGGTGAGGTGCCGGAGGACATCGAGGGGTCCCCGGCGAACACGATACGGGCCATTCTGGACTCGAGATGCCGGGTGAGGGGCCTGCAGTACCACGTGGACTGGGAGGGGTACGGTCTGGAGGAGAGGTGCTGGGTACCGGTGGGGGTCATTTTGGATCTGTCAATGTTGAGGGATTTCCATTGCCTCCATCCGGATCGCCCTGCGCCTCGCCCTCCGGGTCGCCCTCGAGGCCGGTGACAGCGCGCTGTGGGAGCCACGCATCAGGGGGGGTGGGTACTGTCACGACTCCTACTGAAGGTGGCTCCCCTTCCTGTTCGGGTGGCGCTCGGCGGTCGGCGTCACCGGCCTACCTACGGCAACTGCTCCGTAGTGAGGTCTGCACAACGCATCACCGGGTGCAAACTACCTGCCCTCCAGGACACCTACACCACCCGATGTTACAGGAAGGCCATAAAGATCATCAAGGACAACAACCACCCGAGCCACTGCCTGTTCACCCCGCTATCATTCAGAAGGCGAGGTCAGTACAGGTGCATCAAAGCTGGGACCGAGAGACTGAAAAACAGCTTCTATCTCAAGGCCATCAGACTGTTAAACAGCCACCACTAACATTGAGTGGCTGCTGCCAACACACTGTCATTGACACTGACCCAACTCCAGCCACTTTAATAATGGGAATTGATGGGAAATGATGTACTTTAAACAATGCTACCTTATATAATGTTACTTACCCTACATTATTCATCTCATATGCATACGTATATACTGTACTCTACATCATCGACTGCATCCTTATGTAATACATGTATCACTAGCCACTTTAACTATGCCACTTTGTTTACTTTGTCTACATACTCATCTCATATGTATATACTGTACTCGATACCATCTACTGTATGCTGCTCTGTACCATCACTCATCCATATATCCTTATGTACATATTCTTTATCCCCTTACACTGTGTATAAGACAGTAGTTTTGGAATTTTTAGTTAGATTACTTGTTGGTTATCACTGCATTGTCGGAACTAGAAGCACAAGCATTTGGCTACACTCGCATTAACATCTGCTAACCATGTGTATGTGACAAATAAATTTGATTTGATTTGCCACTGATATTTTCCTCCCCCTCCTTGTCTGTTTATTAGTTACACCTGTTTTTAGTTAGGTTAATTAGTTGGGCTTTATTATCCAGCTGGCCCGCCTGCTGGGCGTGCGGGATTGTTTTATGTGTACTCGTGTACACGGCTCTAAGTCACGGTTGTTCGTGTAAGTGAGGTATTTTCGGGACTGTTTAGTTCCCCTGTGTTTTGGGGCATTTGTTTTGAGTGGCGGCGTTTTCACCTGTGTGGTGAATAAAGAAGTAGCGCTACTCTGAACTCTTTGTCTCCTGCGTCTCACTTCTTCCTCCACTACACCCCGGGCATTACAGCTTTCTATGGTCAGGACGTCACACCTCAATCTTATAGAAAACTTGTGGGCAGAACTGAAAACGTGTGTGCGAGCAAGGAGGCCTACAAACCTGACTCAGTAACACCAGTTCTGTCAGGAGGAATGGGCCAAAATTCACCCAGGTTATTGTGGGAAACTTGTGGAAGGCTACCCAAAACGTTTCACCCAAGTTAAACAATTTAAAGGCAATGCTACCAATTACTAATTGAGTATATGTGAACTTCTGACCAACTGGGAATGTGATGAAAGAAACAAAGGCTGAAATAAATAATTCTCTCTACTATTATTCTGACATTTCACATTCTTAAAATAAAGTGTTGATCCTAACTGACCTAAGACAGGGAATTCTTCCTCTGATTAAATGTCAGGAATTGTGGAAAAACTGAGTTTAAATGTATTTGGCTAGGGTGCATGTAAACTTCCGACTTCAACTGTATATATATACAGTATATAATGTGTATATATATTGCCTCCTAATACTGTACAATCTATGTGTCACTTCGTTGGTTTGATTTCAAGGCCACATTGATCTCAGATTGTCAGTGTCAGAATAGCCAGTCATTTGTGTCGTATTAAAAAAGATTCAGCTGTCTTCTGTCTTGTAAATTATGTAGAATTTAATTAAATGCATTTTTAAAAGGCAGATTTCTTTCAGACCTCGCTAAAAATAAAATCCCCATGAATGGAAATGCTAAAAATGCTTGTGCTCAGCTGTAGCTTATGCCACAGGCAAGGCAAATGTTATTATGGTTTCTAAATGCATTTTTAAAAGGCAGATTTTTTTCAGACCTTGCTAAAAATGAAAATCCCCATGAATGGAAATGCTAAAAATGCTTGTGCTCAGCTGTAGCCTATGCCACAGGCAAGGCAAACGTTATTATGGTTTCATTATAAAGGCACTTTTTCTTCAACAGTAAAATGACCACACATCAAATTGCATCTTAGTGCAAGGACAAAACCCCAAGGCCTATGATTTCTTAATACGGCCCTGGAGGCAACCATGTCAAGATCATCTGTCAGGTTTGTTGACATGACCTTAACCACGTCCTTGTGCTTACATGGCAGCAGCTACATTTCCTTTGGAGCTCTCGTGTTGTTATCAATCAATGGGGGTCAGGCGAACGCCAAAACAGAGGGAAGAGGGGATAGGGAAACATTCTCACCTTTCAGAGACATGTTTAACAGCTTGTGTTATCTGTGTCACACCTGTCAATTGTTGATTTACTGCAAGGTCAGAGTATTTTCTTACACGCTAACCACTAACTGACGTCGGCCATCTTAGCAGCTTAGCCGGTGATATTTGTGCTTTGCTTTGACACTTGAAGGTACTTCAGCCACCGCAAGCTAATGCTAGAGTCACAAAGCGTCTGGTGTTCTGACAGTTGAGATCAGATTGGGAGTAGCAGACGGTAACCAAATCTCACCTCAGGCTGAGATTTTGAGGGGAGTTTTTACTTTGCCCCTGAGCCACCGTGAGTTGTTGGCAGATGTACAGCTCTTAACCCCCCCCCCCCCCCCTGATACATTGAAGGGTTAACAAACGACAGTTTTCTGTACTCACTAAGTACTGAATTAATATTGAAAGTGTTGTGAGTTGTCCGGTCTGTTTTGTGAGTACCCCAACTACTCCTTTAATTTGGGGATCTGTCTTCATTTAGCAGTTTCCTGGAAACAAGGTGAGTTGTATTGATTTGGTCAGAAGCTGGAGCTGGAAGTCCCTGCGGCTGTGGCTCCAGACTGCAGTACTTAACGTTTCACTACATCACCCACTGTTTCACCTCGCCATGCAGGCATTAAGCAGCAAAATAAATGTTTTAGGATCTGTAGTGGACCTTGACTGTGATTCCCCCATCCTCTTTCCCTTCCTCTCCCTCACCCCAACTGTAATAATAGTGGATTAAGGGACCATTACAGAAATCTAGCCGTAGCAACAGAAAAGAATAACAGAGTACATTCGTCGTTTGAATCCTCACTCAACCTGAAGGCAGCATCCATCATTCCCATTGGATTGTTATTAACCCTCCCTCACCGCCTGACCTAAAACATCAATCTTAATTGGACTTTAGCGTGACCACTTGAAACGCTCGCCCCCAGAAAACATAGATCATTGCCACACACAAAAGCAACAAACAGACGATGAGAGAAAATATATGGCTGGTGTTATCCCCTCTAAGCGTTTGTGACACGATGGATCGCTTGCTCTGCGTTGAGAGAGGAAAGGTAGGCCAGTGAGATTTGGCCTAACAATGATTCTCTAATGGCACACATTCAATCAAATGCTTTTCGAGCAAGTGTTTGGTTCAATGTGATTGCGCTGGTATACTGCAAGCTATATTAGAGCTGGTATGGAATGATGATTTATCTTTGTGCTCAGTGGGATCTAGCTCCATGTCAAAACAAGCGTATCTGTGATGCAAGTTGCTATCCTGGAGCTTTAGAAACCAACTTGCAATCATCCTCCCTATTCAACTCAACTGTGCCCCCCAGTGGTATGGTGTCAATCAAACAGCTGATGCCTTAAGTCAGAAAAACAGAAATACCCACAACAACTGTACAAACATATCTTTGTCCGTTTGTGTGAATACAAGAAGCCATATTATTATCCCAGGAAACATCAGATAGTCTTTATCTCTTCCTCTCCTGTAGCACTTACACGAACAATCATGACTTAGAGCCGTGTACACGAGTACACATAAAACAATCCCGCACACCCAGCAGGCGGGCCGGCTGGATAATACACGAGGACCGCCTCAGGAAAGGATCACCCAGAGTTACCTCTACTGCAGAGGAAAAGTTCATTAGAGTTAACTGCACCTCAGATTGCAGCCCAATAAATGCTTTGCAGAGTTTAAGTAACAGACACATCTCAACATCAACTGTTCAGAGGAGACTGTGAATCAGGCTTTCATGATCGAATTGCTGCAAAGAAACCACTACTAAAGGACACCAATAAGAAGAAGAGACTTGTGTGGACCAAGAAACACAAGCAATGGACATTAGACCAGTGGAAATCTGTCCTTTGGTCTGATGAGTCCAAATTTGAAATTTTTGGTTCCAACTGCAGTGTCTTTCTGAGACGCAGAGTATTTGAACGTATGATCTCCACATGTGTTGTTCCCATGTGAAGCATGGAGGAGGAGGTGTGATGGTGTGGGGGTACTTTGCTAGTGACACTGTCTTAATGGGGCTATCATTTGTTTTTCAACAGGACAATGACCCAAAACACACCTCCAGTTTTTAGAATAAATCATTATGGACACTACCACGCTGCGTTTTGGTCCGATCCTTACTCCTCCTCAGATGAAGAGGAGGAAATCCGTTACAAGCAGCGTATGTGATGAGTAAAAAAAGTTTGCGCAAAAAGGGTCAATGCAGATAAGTCTGGTAGCTATTTGATTAATAATTTTTAACAATTTAACAAACTATTTAGCAGTTTTATGGCTTGGGGGTAGAAGCTGTTCAGGGTCCTGTTGGTTCCAGACCATGCCTATTCGTACAGATTTCATAGCGTAATCCATTAAAGGTCAGATATGTCTTGTACTGACAGTTCATGAACTTGGGCATCAAACCCAGTGTAACCCTGAGTGGTGATGGATAGTACTGTACAGGTCTCTAACTGGCTGTGAGTGATTATTCTCAATATTTCAGCTTTCTGAAATGGACAAACTGATTTTATAAGCTACAGTGACACATATGCCTTAAGTTGAGAAGTAAACAAGTTTCCATTATGGAAAACTTTTGATGAATCCAATGCAGGTCGGTTGTTATATTGATTTATTGGCTGATTGATTGATTTGTTTTAATTTATTCATTTGTTTGTGCATATGTAAATATGTAATCATGACATTCCAAAGATCATGTCTCTTGTTTAATTCTGTTTATCATTCCAAAATGTATTTAGGGATTCATGGACATTATGGAGAGTTTGTGAGGATTTTCAACAAGATGTGTGATATGAAACAATACAAGTCTATACCAGCCCGAGTTGAAATAGACTAAAGTGAGCAACTCTATTTACAGTGTCAATTCATGAATAATAATGAAGGTCTCTGACTCATTTATGGTGTCTGATGTCTTTGTCATGGCAAATATGAGGAATTGTATTCAAACACAAAAAACAAAGCGAGGTGCTTGAGGGAGAGGATTCCGAAATTGTATCACTACACAGTAGACACACTAGGTAACTATTTTGAAACACACTACGTATGGGCAGTTTATTTTCATTACCTACATATTTCAATAATCATTACCTACAGTTGCCATGTACAGCTGAGGAATTATGGTTACGAAAGTAATGTAGAGTCTCGCTCACCAGCATGTGTCTATAGCCTATACGCCTGGAATACAAGGCTATATTATCTGAATCAGGGCAACATATTGTAGTTTCCACACTTTGAACTTAGTGGTGGTTTTATGTGTGAGTAGGTCAGCAAGGATCTTTAGGTATGTGTCTATGGCTGCACAACTAACATGATGTCCCAACACCCTATTCCCTACATAGTTTACTATTTTGACAAGAGCACTATGGGCCCCGGTCAAAAGTAGTCTGCTATGCTTTTCTTTTCTAAGAGTGTAGACCTAAAGCAGAGTCTTTGCAGGACATCTGACATTGCAGCTCAAAATGTTATCTCAGCACTCCAAACCACATTGGGCAGCAAATATGGGAAACTTTCTTCAACCCCTACATTATCAACCCTGTTTTCCCAACCCTGGTTTTTCCAAACCCAACGCTGGGTAATTTCTTAACCCTGTTTTCCCAACCCAACCCTGGGTCATTTCTTAACCCAGTAACTATAAATGAGTGAATGTTGAAGGTGCAATTTTGGTGGCCCTTTCAGTCAGGACTTGGTGTAGGATAAGAATTTGAATTTAATATAATTTTATTACAATTTAGTAAAGAGGAGAATAAGAGTCTGTGTTTATCTTTCTAGTAAATAGCAGATGTGGGGTGCGTAAGAGAAGAAGAATCCAGTTTAGAGTTTAAAAGTGTAAGCGCTCAAAACATCAGTGAAGACAAGATACATAAATGTTTCTTATTTTAATTACAAAAGGTACTCAAAGTGCAGCAAATGTTTCAGCTGAGAATGTTTACATAAAATAAGCATTTTTTGGAGAGTGAGCACTTTTAAAATGTATTTTATTCAATTAAATAATCTCACATATCACAAGGCAATTCATTTACAATGTGACTCACAAGTGGTGAGGGAAATGTTGCACTTGAGCCATTCAACACAACAGTCATAAAAATAACTTTATTCATTACATTGGTATCTGTTGACATAGAACAAACAAAATGTTACTGGTTGACATTTAACACATACAACTTTCCTTGCTGATAAATCACAAAATCAAGTACAGTAAAACGCATAACCATAAAGAAAAGTAGGAAATCTGAAGTTGAAATTAAGATGAGTCACAACGACCCAGAAGCTCAGTCATACATAAAGAAACTACATTGCTCAAGTTAACCACCAAGCTTTTAATTCTAATGGAGGCTTTTTGGAACAACTTCTCTGGATACAGAACCCCTTCCCTCGCTTCTCTCCCAGGTTATCTTTTTGATCTCCCCCTCCCCCTCAATTGGTGTCACATTGATGGTTCAGTCAATTGATGGTTTAGTAACGATTACATGATGCAGTCTCCTTCAACTCATGGTACCCCTGGTGGTTTGGCTCTGTAAGGAGACAGAGAGGGGAGTTAGGAGTGGGAACTAATTGTATCTGCTCTCTTGCTGTAGTTCCTTAAAAAAAGCCGCTTTTAGAATTATAGGCTTTCCAGTCCCGAGGAAAAACTCTCTAACATGTAATACTTATTTATATTAGGCCTACTGGCATAGTAGTACATGTATAAGAAAACCATTTGTGGACAGTTAATGTTTGTGGAACGCATTTTTGTATCACAGTGTAGATGGAAAAGTTTGAATCAAAACTGCCATCTCAAGTGAAGTCCATTACTACTATTGCCTCCTCATCCAACATTCAGTAAGAGTAGAGTGGCTATTCAAAGAAAACTGCTTTCACCACCGTCCATTATTTAATTTGAACATGATCTGCAGTCTCGCAGAGAGAGCTCCCTCACTTTATAATTTTCTGAACATCCCAAACAATATAGGCGAACAAACCCACAAGCAGAATACGTTTGAGAGTGTAGATAAGAGTTACAGTACCCAGACTCATATTCTCCTCCACCAGAGGCCTGGAATCGGTGCAGTTGACCGCGTTTCCCCGGGCCGCTCCTAAAATGGTCATGATATCCACCAGGTTGAGCTTCCCTTCCTCCTGCAGCTCCTCCACTTCCTCCTCTAGCTCCTGTGCTGCCTCGGCCCTCTCCTCGATTTCCTCTGCCGTCAGCATCCCTGCGCCCTTCACGCCATTCCCCTTCCCGATCTGCGGGGATGCCAGCGAGCATACGGCCCTCAGCCTGCCATAAGACTGCAGATGCGCCACGTTAGCTCGCAAAAACAGCAGAAGAACGTTGAGGTCGTTGAGCGGGCAGCCCAGCTTGCGACCGCTGTTAAGTCCCAATGCGGGTAGAACCTCGTAGACCGACAATAGAGTCGTATCCCAACAGAAGAGGCGGACCAAGCTGAACAGCACGATAGGTACCAGAAGGACGTAGATAGCGCCGTTAGCCACGCTAATAACTTGGAACACCAGTTGGCCGGTCATTTTGCACTGGACCAATTCTGGGACCCAGTTTTGGTCGCGCAGCAAGCCGGTGCGGACAAAGCAGCTAAACTCATCCTGGAGAAAGGCGGATAGGTGGAAGTAGACGAGGTAGAGGCAGGCGGCAGACATGAAGGTGAGCAAGAGGAAGCCGCGCAGAAAGAGCATGCTGACCAGGAAGTAGGAGCCGTGTTTGCTCTGCATGTACCTCTCCAACAGGGGATACTCGAAGTAACGCTTCCGCTTGGCCCTGAAAAGAGACCATGGAAGAGATGGGGTTAGAGGACAGTTGGCTCAAACACACTCATGTTATTGGCTCTGATGTTTGGTAATGGAGGTTGTGTGAGGATCTAAAGCATTTATCATAGTATTCAAGATTTAAATAGTCAGTCACATAACTGTAGTTGAAGCCTAAATAGGGTCTTGTTTTCAGTTTCCATTTCAGATACTTTTAGCTGTAATTAGCTTACTGGACCTTTTCCCTAGCACCACACAGCGGATTCAAATAGGTGGAGATTCACACAAAGAAAAAAAACATGATGGATCAGAGGGGGAAAAAATGAAGAAAATTAGTAATTGAATGAAATGTCCAGTAGATATATTTTCATTTTGCATTTGAAGGAGTTGAAGCTGTTGCAGTGCTTGAAGTAGTCCAGGAGACAGTACAAAACAGACCTACAGTATGTAAATAGTGCCTTCGGAAAGTATTCAGACACCTTTACATTTTCCACATTTTATTACGTTATAGCCTTATTCTAAAATGTAGTAAACGTTTTTTCCCTCAATCTACACACATTACCCATTCTTTTTAAATAAAAGAACTGTAATATCACATTTACATAAGTATTCAGACCCTTATTCAGTACTTTGTTGAAGCGCCTTTGACAGAGATTACAGCCTTGAGTCTTCTTGGGTATGATGCTACAAGCTGGACACACCTGTATTTGGTGAGTTTCTCACATTCTTCTCTGTAGATCCTCTCAAGCTCTGTCAGGTTGGATGGGGAGCGTTGCTGCACAGCTATTTTCACGTCGTTCCAGAGATGTTTGATCGGGTTCAAGTCCGGGCTCTGGCTGGGCCACCCAAGAACATTCACAGACTTGTCCAAAAGCCACTCCTGGGTTGTCTTGGCTGTGTGCTTAGGGTCGTTGTCCTGTTGGAAGGTGAACCTTCACCCCAGTTTAAGGTCCTGAGCACTCTGAAGCATGTTTTCATTTCGGATCTCTCTGTACTTTGTTCCGTTCATCTTTTCCTCGATCCTGACAAGTCTCCCAGTCCCTGCTGCTGAAAAATATCCCCACAGCATGATGTTGCCACCACCATGCTTCACTGTAGAGATGGTGCCAGGCATGGTGCCAGTTTTCCTCCAGATGTGACACTTCCTCCACATTTCTACCAGATGTGACACACAAAAAGTTCAATCTTGGTTTCATCAGACCAGAGAATCTTGTTTCTCATGGTCTGAGAGTCTTCAGATGCCTTTTGGCAAACTCCAAGCAGGCTGTCATGTGCCTTTTACTGAGGAGTGGCATCCGTCTGGTCACTTTACCATAAAGGCCTGATTGGTGGAGTGCTGCAGAGATGGTTGTCCTTCTGGAAGGTTCTCTCATCTCCACAGAGGAACTCTAGAGCTCTGTCAGAGTGACCATCCGGTTCTTGGTCCCCTCCTTGACCGAGACCCTTCTCCCCCGATTGCTCAGTTTGGCCGGGCGGCCAGTTATAGGAAGAGTCTTGGTGGTTCCAAATTTCTTCCAATTGAGAATGATGGAGGCCACTGTGTTCTTGGTTACCTTCAATGTTGCAGAAATGTTTTGGTACCCTTCTACAGATCTGTGACTCGACACAATCCTGTCTCGGAACTCTACGGACAATTCCTTAGAACTCATGGCTTGGTTTTTGCTCTGACATGCACTGTCAACTGTGGGACCTTACATAGACAGGTGTGTACCTTTCCAAATCATGTCCAATCAATAGAATTTACCACATGTGGACTCCAATCAAGTTGCAGAAACATCTCAAGGATGATCAATGGAAACAGGATGCACCGGAGCTCAATTTCGAGTCTCATAGCAAAGTCTGAATACTTATGTAAATACATTATTTGTTTTTAATTGTTAATAGATTTGCAAAAATGTCTAAAAACCTGTTTTTGTTTGTCATTGTGGGGTATTGTTTGTAGGTTGATGAGAGAAAAAATAAATGTAATCCATTTTAGAATAAGGCTGTAATGTAACAAAATGTAGAAAAAGTCAAGGGGTCTGAATACTTTCCGAAGGGCCTGTAAGTAATGCAAAATGTACCAAATCTTGTACGGAAAAAGGGGTGAGGAGATCTTGTAGAATGATGATGAAACGTATTGAGTTTGAAATTAGTTTGAAAAGGAACAGGGATTAGATTTATTTTAAATTGGAATACAAATAAACAGACTTGAAGTTGATCGATATCATAAATATTGAGGATTTGAAAGAGTGGAGAGGAACTGGCACGACTGTCGGAGTGTGTTGCCATTCTCACAAAACACTTGAAGAATTCAAATGTTATTAAGGTTGCTTATTTAAGTACTATATTGCAATATGACATGACTGGATAGATTAAGTTGTAGTATACATTCAAAATGATGTTATGATCATTGTAATTGGATATATGGAACATTGTTTCTTTTAAAGAAGAATGTACGTTTACGTAGGACAATGTATTTGCTTGAAGCAATTGTCTCGGGTATTGTTTTTTACCTCTCCTCAACATGGTCTGCCTCAACCAATCTGTCTGGATCTATCTCTGCCACAATCTGTCTGGATCTATCTCTGCCACAATCTGTCTGGATCTATCTCTGCCACAATCTGTCTAGATCTATCTCTGCCACAATCTGTCTGGATCTATCTCTGCCACAATCTGTCTGGATCTATCGCTGCCACAATCTGTCTGGATCTATCTCTGCCACAATCTGTCTGGATCTATCTCTGCCTCAATCTGTCTGCATCTATCTCTGCCACAATCTGTCTGGATCTATCTCTGCCACAATCTGTCTGGATCTATCTCTGCCACAATCTGTCTGGATCTATCTCTGCCACAATCTGTCTAGATCTATCTCTGCCACAATCTGTCTGGATCTATCTCTGCCACAATCTGTCTGGATCTATCTCTGCCAAAATCTGTCTGGATCTATCTCTGCCACAATCTGTCTGGATCTATCTCTGCCACAATCTGTCTGGATCTATCTCTGCCACAATCTGTCTGCATCTATCTCTGCCACAATCTGTCTGGATCTATCTCTGCCACAATCTGTCTGGATCTATCTCTGCCACAATCTGTCTGGATCTATCTCTGCCACAATCTTTGCCACACCCACTCTCACCTCTCAAGCTCGGCCTGGAAGGTGAAGGGGTTCTGGGTGTTCTGGCGCATCTCCAGGATGCTCTGAGCCAATCGCACGGAGCGGTTGTAGGATTTGTCCAGCTCGTCAATGATGAAGAGCAGGTCGGAGCCCAACGACGGCATGACCAGGAAACGCCAGATGAGGGCAGGCAGGTACATCATCATGGCCATAGCCAACAGAGAGTACGGGAACATCTGAGAGGGAGGGAGGGAGAGAGGAAAGAAAGAAGGAAGGTGATGAAGAATGAAGAGGAAGGGAGGGGACGGAGCGGTAGGGAGAAAGAGAAGAGAACAGAAACAAATTGTGAGAGAGTGAAAGTATAAGAGAAAAGAAGAGAACGAGAGAGTGATTTTACAGTCTACATTTTACATTTTTAATCAGAAAGATTAATGACTTTTAATGGATGCTCCTCATTGTAATGACGATTACTGTACAAACAAATGATACAAATACAGCGCTCATATCTCTCTCCATATCTACGCACAATCTTGCCTAAATGTTGAACACCTAAAACTCCATAAATGTGTACTGTACAACTGAGAAACACACACACACAGGCACTCGCACAAGCTTGTGACACAGCTCCTTACCCTCATCTGAACACTTTCCACCAAATACATCAAAATACACAAATGGACACAGCACACGGTTAACTCCATCATTATACCCATGAGCTTGAGATTCATGTCTTACTTAGACAGCCCAGTATTTATATAACTACTTATTACATATTTATAGAACCCATCTAAAATGACACGTCTGAGCTTTGAAATGAATTGCTACTGCCCTCAGTAACAGAAACCTCAGGTCTTGTCACAGTGTTTTTATTGTGTTACTTTTTATTATTTTAAACTTTAGTTTATTTGGTAAATATTTTTGAACTGCATTGTTGGTTAAGGGCCTGTAAGTAAGCATTTCACAGTAAGGTCTACACTTGTTGTATTCGGTGCATGTGACAAATAAAGTTTGATTTGATTTTAATAATGTTATGTCTGGAGAAATCTTTAACCGTCCCTTTTAATAAGATATATATATTATTTTCTTTCTTTTCTATTTCACCTTTATTTTATTTAACCAGGTAGGCCAGTTGAGAACTGGCTCCAGGTCATCTACAAGTCTTTGCTAGGTAAAGCTCCGCCTTATCTCAGCTCACTGGTCACCATAGCACCACTCACCCATAGCACGCGCTCCAGCAGGTATATTTCACTAGTCATCCCCAAAGCCAACACCTACTTTCGCCGCATTTCCTTCCAGTTCTCTGCTGCCAATGACTGGAACGAATTGCAAAAATCAAGACATATCTCCCTCACTAACTTTAAGCGTCAGCTGTCAGAGCAGCTTGCCGATCGCTGCAGCTGCACACAGCCCATCTGTAAATAGCCCATCCAACCAACTACCTACCTCATCCCCATATTTGTTTTAGTTTTTCTGCTCTTTAGCACAACTGTATTTCCTGCACATCTGCACAAGTGTCACTCCAGTGTAAATTGCTAAATTGTAATTACTTTGCCACTATTGGCCTATTTATTGCCTTACCTTCTTACTTCATTTGCTCACACTGTATATATATTTTTCTATTGTGTACGTTTGTTTATCCCATGTGACAGATTTACTGTGTTGTTGTTTTTGCTTTATCTTGGCCAGGTCGCAGTTTTAAATGAGAACTTGTTCTCAACTGGCCTACCTGGTTAAATAAAGGTTAAATAAATTTAATTTAAAAATCAAGCTGTCCACTCAGGAAAAAACTTCAAACTGTAACCAGTGCCTGCAACCTGGATGAGGTTGTCAGTCAACCTACCAGGGTAGTTAAAAACAGCACAGGAATTAAATCATCAACATGTATTGATCACATCTTTACTAATGCTGCAAATGTTTGCTTTAAAGCAGTATCCAATTACATAGGATGTAGTGATCACAATATAATAGCCATATCTAGGAAAACCAAAGTATATGTATAAGAGGTCATAGAATACGTTTTGTAGTGATTCATATGTTGATGATGTAAATAATATTTGCTGATCTGTGGTGTGTAATGAGGAGCAAACAGACGCTGCACTTGACACATTTATGAAACTACTTATACCAGTTACTAAGAAGCACGCACCCATTAAGAAAATTATTGTAAAAACTGTTAAATCCCCTTGGATTGATGATGAATTGAAAAATTGTGTGGTTGAGAGAGATAAGGCAAAAGGTATTGCAATTAAGAAATCATGTGAATCAGCTAAATAAAATAAAAAAATAAACTACACTATGAAGCAAAGAAAAATTATATAAAGAATGATAGTAAAAAGCTTTGGGGCAACTTAAATGACATTTTGGGAAAAATAGCCAACTCGGCTCCTTCATTCATTAAATCAGATAGCTCATTCATCACAAAGCCCACTGATATTACAAACTACTTTAATACTTTAATGACTTTCTCATTGGCAAGATAAGCGAACTTAGGGATGACATGCCAGCAATAAACGCTGACACTACACATCCAAGTATATCGGACCAAATTATGAAAGACCAGAATTATACTTTAGAATTTCGTGAAGTCAGTGTGGAAGAGGTAAAAAGATTATTGTTGTCTATCAGCAATGACAAGCCACTGGGGTCTGACAATCTGGAAGGAAAATTACTGAGGATAATAGCAGAATATATTTCCACTCCTATTTGCCACATCTTCAATTTAAGCCTACTAGCATGTGACCTCAGGCCTGGAGGGAAGCTAAAGTCATTCTGCTACCCAAGAATAGTAAAGCCCCCTTTACTGGCTCAATTAGCCGACCAATAAGCCTGTTACCAACCCTTAGTAAACTTCTGAAAAAAATGGTGTTTGACCAGATACAATGCTATTTCACAGTAAACAAATTGACAACAGACTTTCAGCATGCTTACAGGTAAGGACACTCAACAAGCACAGCACTTACACAAATGACTGATGATTGGCTGATAAAATGATTGTGGGGGCTGTCTTGTTAGACTTCAGTGCAGCTATTGACATTATCAATCATAGTCTGCTGCTGGAAAAACATATGTGTTATGGCTTTACACCCCATGTGGGGTGTGGATGTGGATAAAGAGTTACTTGTCTAACGGAACACATAGGGTGATCATTAATGGAAGCCTCAAATATAGTCCAGTTAGAATCAGGAATTCACTAGGGAAGCTGTTTAGGCCCCTTGCTTTTTTCAATTTGAGTGTCTATGTCTGTGGATGACTCAACACTATACACATCAGCTACTACAGTGACTGAAACACTCAACAGAGAGCTGCAGTTAGTTTCAGAGTGGGTGGCAAGGAATAAGTTATCCCTAAATATTTCTAAAACTAAAAGCATTGTATTTGGAACAAAACACTCACTAAACCCTAAACCTCAACTAAATCTTGTAATAAATATTGTGGAAATTGAGCGAGTTGAGATGACTACTTATAATACTTATTTTCCACCATAATTTGCAAATAAATTCATAAAAAATCCTACAATGTGATTTTCTGGATTTTTTTCTAATTTTGTCTGTCATAGTTGAAGTGTACTTATGATGAAAATTACAGGCATCTCTCATCTTTTTAAGAGGGAGAACTTGCACAATTGGTGGCTGACTAAATACTTTTTTTGCCCCATTGTATGTGGTAGTGGTGGAGTAGGGGCCTGAGGGCACACAGTGTGTTGTGAAATTTGTGAATGTATTGTAATGTTTTTAAAATTGTATAAACAGCCTAAATTTGCTGGACCCCAGGAAGAGTATCTGCTGCTTTGGCTACAATCATACAGTAAGGTTACAGTGTACAGTCAGTAAGCAGTTTAGCACTTACACAGGTGGGCCCCAGTAGCAATAAATTAGTTAAACCAAAAGCTTACCTTGACTTGGAAGAGTTCCAGTGTCGTGTTGGATACTCATAGCCAGCTAGCTATATCCCTCTGTTTGAGCCGGGTGTTTGAGTAAGCTAAAATAGGTAGCTGCATTTGCTAGCTAAGTAAGTGAGAGAAAAAAATGGCAATCTCTTTGTCTATATATAGTGCTTCTCCTTCATTTTGGAAGGAATTCATTTGTTAAAAACTGTTCAACTATTTTCTTTCTCTCTCTTTGAGTCAACTACTCACCACATGTTATGCACTGCATTGCTAGCTAGCTGTAGCTTATGCTTTCAGTTCTAAAATAATTATCTGATCCTTTGATTGGGTGGACAACATGTCAGTTCATGCTGCAAGAGCTGATAGGTTGGAGGACATCCTCCAGAAGTTTTAATTACTGTGTAAGTCTATGGAAAGGGGTGAGAACCATGAGCCTCCCAGGTTTTGTATTGAAGGCAAAGTACCCAGAGGAGGATGGAAGCTAGCTGTCCTCTGGCTACACCATGGTGCTACCCTACAGGGTGCTGTTGAGGCTACTGTAGATCTTTATTGCAAAACAGTGTGTTTTAATCATTATTTGGTGACGTGAATATATTTTGTATCGTTTTATCTAAAAAGGAAAACTTTTTAAATGTGTTACAACTTTTATTTTTATGAAATTCACTGAGGAGGATGGGCCTCCCTTTCCTCCTCTGTGGAGCCTCCACTGATCCACTTACATTACACTGTTGTCATGGCAAAGACAGAAACAATGTTTTTATGGTCTTCATCACCTGACAAAGAGCAAACATTTACAGAAGTTGCATTACCTTCCTGTGCCACAGTGGAACTGTCATCTTATAAACATATGTTCATATACACCCCAAGGAAGAATATTATACCTATTTTTTTACCGCTTAAATATGGTCATTTTCATACTTTCATAGAATGTTTGGGAATGATGTATACTAAGGCATTTGTGATATTCCTATAGCAATATAGAGTGGGGAAGCGTCCATGCGTTTGGACAACTAGATCATTAGAAAGCATTCGCCAAAAGCCACAAAATACACCTGAATGCATTTCTCCTATATGTAATACCACGGCAGTCCTCTTACATTTGTGAACTTTACAGCGCTATTGATCAAACAACCATGAACAGGTATGCTCTCTCTCCCTCAGTTGCCTATGCACATCAACAACAAAAAGATAAACAACTAATGTTGGCTAGTACGAGATGAGCATGAATCTAACAAGGGAACAGCAGATCAACCCTCTCAAACTTTTTCAGCTCGTAGTTGGCTGTCAAAATTGCACTGATAAACGATGGGGAATAGTAGCCGGTTCGCCCTTCTGCAGCTTGCCTGCCAATGCATGCTTGTCCCAACCCACTTTTTAATAACTGAATGGGAACTTGCCTGCCTCCTCACCAATTTGATCGATGCCAAGTACATTTGATTGACAACTCAGAGATACAGTGCCTTGCGAAAGTATTCGGCCCCCTTGAACTTTGCAACCTTTTGCCATATTTCAGGCTTCAAACATAAAGATATAAAACTGTATTTTTTGTGAAGAATCAACAACAAGTGGGACACAATCATGAAGTGGAACGACATTTATTGGATATTTCAAACTTTTTTAACAAATCAAAAACTGAAAAATTGGGCGTGCAAAATTATTCAGCCCCTTTACTTTCTGTGCAGCAAACTCTCTCCAGAAGTTCAGTGAGGATCTCTGAATGATCCAATGTTGACCTAAATGACTAATGATGATAAATACAATCCACCTGTGTGTAATCAAGTTTCCGTATAAATGCACCTGCACTGTGATAGTCTCAGAGGTCCGTTAAAAGCGCAGAGAGCATCATGAAGAACAAGGAACACACCAGGCAGGTCCGGGATACTGTTGTGAAGAAGTTTAAAGCCGGATTTGGATACAAAAAGATTTGCCAAGCTTTAAACATCCCAAGGAGCACTGTGCACGCGATAATATTGAAATGGAAGGAGTATTAGACCACTGCAAATCTACCAAGACCTGGCCGTCCCTCTAGACTTTCAGCTCATACAAGGAAAAGACTGATCAGAGATGCAGCCAAGAGGCCCATGATCACTCTGGATGAACTGCAGAGATCTACAGCTGAGGTGGGAGACTCTGTCCATAGGACAACAATCAGTCGTGTAATGCACAAATCTGGCCTTTATGGAAGAGTGGCAAGAAGAAAGCCATTTCTTAAAGATATCCATAAAAAGTGTCGTTTAAAGTTTGCCACAAGCCACCTGGGAGACACACCAAACATGTGGAAGAAGGTGCTCTGGTCAGATGAAACCAAAATGTAACTTTTTGGCAACAATGCAAAACGTTATGTTTGGCGTAAAAGCAACACAGCACATCACCCTGAACACACCATCCCCACTGTCAAACATGGTGGTGGCAGCATCATGGTTTGGGCCTGCTTTTCTTCAGCAGGGACAGGGAAGATGGTTAAAATTGATGGGAAGATGGATGGAGCCAAATACAGGACCATTTTGGAATAAAACCTGATGGAGTCTGCAAAAGACCTGAGACTGGGACGGAGATTTGTCTTCCAACAAGACAATGATCCAAAACATAAAGCAAAATCTACAATGGAATGGTTCAAAAATAAACATATCCAGGTGTTAGAATGGCCAAGTCAAAATCCATACCTGAATCCAACCGAGCATCTGTGGAAAGAACTGAAAACTGCTGTTCACAAATGCTCTCCATCCAACCTCACTGAGCTCGAGCTGTTTTGCAAGAAGGAATGGGAAAAAATGTCAGTTTCTCGATGTGCAAAACTGATAGAGACATACCCCAAGCGACTTACAGCTGTAATCGCAGCAAAAGGTGGCGCTACAAAGTATTAACTTAAGGGGGCTGCATAATTTTGCACGCCCAATTTTTCAGTTTTTGATTTGTTAAAAAAGTTTGAAATATCCAATAAATGTCGTTCCACTTAATGATTGTGTCCCACTTGTTGTTGATTCTTCACAAAAAAATACAGTTTTATATCTTTATGTTTGAAGCCTGAAATGTGGCAAAAGGTCGCAAAGTTCAAGGGGGCCGAATACTTTCGCAAGGCACTGTATGTTAACAGTCATTTAAGTTCAGCATAGCTAGGTAACAAAGTGATTCATATTTATTGCTAGCAAACCAAATGACACCTCTCACCCACTCACCTAATAATATCATCCCAGAAGTGTTAGGCTCTGTGTTTTTATCTGACTAAATAAATAGCTACATAAATAGACAAGCTAGCCTATTAGCCACATTATGACTGACATTGCCCTTGCTAGGTTGATCGTATTGACATTCCCAGCCTTAGTTACATTTGTCTGTTTTTGTCCTAAATATTGACTCATTGAAACTGAATCCCGAATGGCTGGAGGCAGCAAACAATGCACCAGGCCAGCTGTGATTTACAACCTGATAGCAATATTTGTTGGACTACCAAGAAATGTATTGGTGAATTATATTGATAATACATTGAACTGTATACACCTTTTATGTCAACAATGCCTTATTCTACATCATGAAATGTTGAGAGAAATATAACCTGATTTTAAAATTTCTTATAAAGTTGGTTTAGTAGCATAAACTGGGAATTTGATATTTATGACTGATACTATGATCGTTTGTTTCATTTTATTATATATATTTTTATTTATTTAACCTTTATTTAACTCGGCAAGTCAGTTAAGAACTCATTTTTATTTACAATGATGGCCTACCCCGGCCAAACCCGGAAGACGCTGGGCCAATTGTGCGCCGCCCGATGAGCATATCTGCATATTCATATCTGCAAAGTAGTTCAAACGCTGTCAGCTCTACTTTAAGGTGTGTGTCTCTCGTTCCATCATGACAGAACAGAGCCTTACCTTGTGCACCCAGAGGGAACGCTCCTCAAAGTTTCCATCTGTGTCAAACTCATGGTGCATCAGGGAGTCCCAGCAGTATGTGTCCACGTAGGCTGCCTGCTTGGCTGTAAAGTTATTGGGGGGGAAACAGCTGATCTGTGGGCCTAGAGGAAAAACATTAACTATTTTGTAAAGGTATCAAGATGACATAAAGATGCATGCATGTGCACACACAACATACTCGCATGCATAGGCATAAACACACGAGAGAGAGAGAGAGAGAGAGAGAGAGAGAGAGAGAGAGAGAGAGAGAGAGAGAGAGAGAGAGAGAGAGAGAGAGAGAGAGAGACTTGAATGTGCAAGTGTCCCTTTTCCAGAAGCAGAAATGTAAAAAAAAATCCAAATCATATGTCTCTAAATGGAAAACTGGGTTTTAAAACAAGGTGGTATTACTCTCCTAATGTGTGGGTGTTTTTCAGGACCGAGCCCAGCCCGCTCCACCATACAGATGGTTGAACCACAGAGACAGTGGTCCACACCCTTCCCTTCAGTCTATCTCCCCTACAGCAGTGCTGGGAGGGCAGGGTAGGGCGACGGGCGTGCCCCTTGCACTTCAGAGGAAACCCTGAGTTAAACGCAGGACGCCTATTTTTATAGACAGCCTCCACATCTCCACATTCGTGAGAGTCTCCTAACGCAACCATCAACTCTCATATTGAGAGTTTTCTCACGCAACCATAAATTTACTGACAGGACATGCAGAAGGCTTATGTTGCACCCATACTGTTAGTATGTTATTATGTCATTACTGTTCATGGACACATGTAACACAATGTAGATGTGTGTGTGTGTGTGTGTGTGTGTGTGTGTGTGTGTGTGTGTGTGTGTGTGTGTGTGTGTGTGTGTGTGTGTGTGTGTGTGTGTGTGTGTGTGTGTGTGTGTGTGTGTGTGTGTGTGTGTGTGTGTGTGTGTGTGTGTGTGTGTGTGTGTGTGTGTGTGTGTGTGTGTGTGTGTGTGTGTGTGTGTGTGTGTGTGTGTGTGTGTGTGTGTGTGTGTGTGCGTGTGTCTTAGTAAATTGAGATCGCTGGGGACATACTGTATATGAAATGGACTATTTAACAAGACCGTCGGGTTACAAGGTAACACAGACAGCAATAAAGCATGTTCCTTCTACCACAGACAGTTTGACAAAGAACCCCTATTGCCATCCCTATCTTGCTTGTTACACATTGTACAACAAGGGCTCCTTCTCACCCAGCTATTTGTAGCTGTGGCAGAAATCTTGTCTGCAGCCGCAGGTGCACACAACACACAACCAACACCACACACAGACACCAACCAGACAAACAACGAAAGATAAAGCAGAAAACAAACCAGTTGAAGGCCAAGATCCATCAACTGTTCCTAGACTGTTTTCCGTTTTTCAACATCTTCCAGGTAATTAACATGTCCTATCATTTGACTTCGATAGAGAGCTGCAAAACCAGCAGGTTGCCTGTAATTACCGAGCAATGCGGCGTCGGCGAACGCTGCTCTCAATCATCCCCCTTCCTATAAGCATCTGTAGCGGCTGATTATAGGCCAGCTCCGTAGTAAGACGATCGTTAGCTCAATGTCAATGAAACGAGGAAATAAGCTTGTCTGTACGTAGCCTGTTATGGCTGCCGCTACCACACACATTGTTGTGTATTAGTGTTATTGCTGCAGTTGACCAGGGTTGGGGTCCAGTACATGTCAACTCAAATCAGGAAACAAATGTAAATGCTATGAATACATGTAAAGACTTCATTGAAAATACTAGGATACTTCTGCAATTCATGAGAGCCGTTAGAATGAACTTTTTGAATCGTTAATCGAATAGCCTAAACACAGGTTCTCACCCCCACACAGTAAATGGAAAAGACTAGAGAGAGAAATGTGAGGCAAAGGAAAAGATAATGAGGCAGATGACACAATGATACATGGGACAAAAGAGGCGTGAGAAAAGAGAAAATAACACAGAAAAGGGAAAGATAGGCAAAACGAGAGGAAAGAAAATGAATATGTCATAATGGGCCAGATGTGCAGCAAAACAAGGGGAGGGAGAGAGAGAGACAGACTGACCGATGGAGATTTCTCGAGCGAAGGCCATGGACACTAGCAGTAAGGGCAGCCCCACGGACACAAACTTGATGACCCTGTCAAGTGGCAGCTCCAGCTCCAGGTGACCGATGCGGTTGCCCCCAGCGCCGTCGCGTAGCAGGGCATCTGACAGCATGGCCTGGGCAGCCGCATTAGCGATGGACATCTTGGGGCCTAGAAAGGGACAGGAAAATGTTGAATTTAACCAACATCACCAACCTGAGTCCACTGAGACTTGATATCACTAAGCCCTATAGTGCATGAAGAGTTTTTAGACTGGGCAGGATCTAATCGCAACTGACAACCAAGAGTTAGTTAGGGAAAATAGATGTCCTACCCTGTAGCGTATTAGAATGTACTTTGGATTCAGTTGTGTTTTTTTCTTTAATTATTGATACATATTTCAGATTGCCCATGTAATGTTATTAAACACCTGGAATTATAGTTTTGATGTCCAATTTGACAAACTAAACTGTTATTCTATGTGTGACGGAATCCTAACTGTATGCAAAACTATGGCTCAGGATGAGAAGAGAAAAATGGTATCAGATATTTCTCTTCAGTTGACAATACTGCGTCATCATAAGGTAAATACCAAACATACATCAGTCATTTATACCATTGATATAAATACCACTTATTCTACACACCTCTAGCTCCCTAAATGTCAACAGCCTTTAAATCATGATAATAAAAAAACATCCACGTTACCTTCAATCTGCTTGCTCTTTCCAGTGACCGGTGACTGCAGGGTGGAAATCCAGAAATTAAATGCAGTGAGACAACTGAACCAAACGGACCTCTGAAGACCAGAGCTGTGTTGGCGAGGCCCTTAAGTAGTCCAGGAGGGCCCTGCTAAATGAGAGGCTGGGATTGGGCTGGACTGGGCCTGGCTCCTGGGTCTATGGGTCTAATTACAAGGGACCACTGTTGCTGTATGCTGGAGCCCAGATGGCAGTGGGGAGCGGGGTGACTGTGTGTGTGTGTGTGTGTGTGTGTGTGTGTGTGTGTGTGTGTGTGTGTGTGTGTGTGTGTGTGTGTGTGTGTGTGTGTGTGTGTGTGTGTGTGTGTGTGTGTGTGTGTGTGTGTGTGTGTGTGTGTGTGTGTGTGTGTGTGTGTGTGTGTGTGTGTGTGTGTGTGTGTACTTACGTGTGCATGTGTGTGCCTATGAGACACTGCCCTTGCTATCCACTGATGTCCCAACCATGCTCTTGACTGCCATGGCAGCAGCCCACTTCAAACAAGGCCCCAGCACCTGTGGCTTTTCCTGCCTCTGTCATTTCCCTTCCTATTTATACCTCAGGTTGGCTCAAGAGATGCTGCTTCTAGCACATAGTATGGAGGATGGCAGTAACAGTTAGGCTTTGCCTGCTACAGCTATTTCAGTACTGCTGATGGGACTGGTAACATTATGCTCCTTTCTGACTGTAGCATCCGTGTTACACTAATGTATACACCCCTATGTTATGCTGTGGAACTTGTGTTTCCATAGCTAGGGCTGACAGTGAAGACTTGTGAAGAGCAGAATTAACAACCTCTGCAGAATCAAAAAAGTGACTTTGCTAGAAGCCATTAGCCTCTGTGTAAAAACAAAATAGTAAAAGTTCCCAGTTAGTCATTGTTATGTAAATGCCAGTTAAAAAGTACCAATGGCGGCAGGATCGTTGGTGCCATTTCCCAGTGAGACACAGGTGCCAGCCCGCTTACATGAAAACAGAAAGTCTGAGCCTTTTGGGTAAAACACTGGGGTAAAAGTGTGTATGTATGTGTGTGTGTGTGTGTGTGTGTGTGTGTGTGTGTGTGTGTGTGTGTGTGTGTGTGTGTGTGTGTGTGTGTGTGTGTGTGTGTGTGTGTGTGTGTGTGTGTGTGTGTGTGTGTGTGTGTGTGTGTGTGTGTGTGTGTGTGTGTGTGTGTGTGTGTGTGTGTGTGTGTGTGTGTGTGTGTGTGTGTTGATATGGATGCAGTACCAATCAAAAAATTAGACATACCTACTCATTCAAGGGTTTTTCTTTATTTTTACAATTTTCTACATTGTAGAATAATGCTGTGTCCAAACTTTTGACTGGTACTGTACGTGCGTCCAAGTTTGTGTGTGTGTGCATGTATGTGTGTCCATACCAGTGATAAACTGCTGAATGTCTGAAATCAATATATAATGGCGATCTACAGAAGATCTTAGTTGTATCATATTCAGCAAATGTGAAGTGATAATCTGTATTTATATGGATCACACAAATGAAAAGCTGGGAAGACATCTGTGTGGTACTCCAGCAAGGCCAAATCATAGGCTTGATTAACAACTGGTGAGTGGGATATAAGACAAAGAAAATGTAGGAGGTTTCTCTACATTGAGGCCGTTTGGTCTGAGAGTCATCTTTAATTTGGGTAGTTCGTTTACGGGAGGATTCAGTTAAAAACACAGAGAACTGTGGTTATTCTATAATACTTGGAAGTTGAACTCTTGTGGTTTTTCTTGTTTGCAAAGCAGAGGCCCAGTGTTGGGTTACTGTCAGCTTGCAACAGGTAGTGTGGCTGGGGTGAACTTTTCTGACAGGAGCAATAGAGCAAGACTTAACAATGAGCAACAGGCACACATTCATGACAACATGTGGGGTTATCTTTAGTGCTTTCACATTGTGCTTCCTCTGAGTGAGGCAGATAGAACAACCACCACAGCAGTTAAGGGTACTGAAATATGACATCATCATTCACAGCTATTTGAATTGTATTTCCTAATCTGGAAACAGGAAGGAGGGCTGTGGCTATTACACTGTCAAGATGCTGTTATGATGTATAATGACACAAAACTTCACACATTCACTGTGTCATACTCATACAGTTTCTATAATAGACTCAGACTAAGCCTGTCCTAATATGTACACTGTATGCTCAAGATGTGCAATCAAAGTCATATGCACACAAATGGAACTGTACACATTTTTCTGCCTCAAAAGGATACTCAAACGAGTAGCTTTATATCTTTAATTATTAAAAATGGTCTATTGAAACAGAATAGATTATGACATTAATGTGTACAAACTAAAAAAAATGTTTCCCTATTGTCACCTGCGCTGGAAGAACCATTTAAAAAAATAAGCAATCAAGAAAATGAATAATGAAGAACATACTTCACAAAGACCAAGGAAAATTCAAGAACAGGTTTTCTTTTCTTTTCAAGACATCACATCAGAAATGGGTGACTCCATTTTGTGGATTTCATTTAGCACAAAAAGAGAGCTGAGATTAGTTTTCACAGTTTCTTCAAATCCTTCACGTAAAAGATATGGCAGGAATTTAACAATTCTCTTTAAATCTCCAGGCTTCCGCTTCGAATTGCATTTTTCTTGTAAAGGCTGTCAGTTAATATGAATTGAGGACATCACCTCTCTCCATGTTGGTGTGTTTTTCATTAACTCATTGAGACACTGTTACCAGGGCAGTGTTTTGTTTGTCATGTGAATTCTCAATGTGACATTTTTTACAGTCTAGAGATTTAGTCAGCTTGACTGGCCAACAGTAACTTCGATAACTAAGATTCACGCAATTGCAAGAGCTCCAGAACGTCACAACAGTAACTTTGTGCCTTCTACAAAGAAGGTTCCGCTTGGACCGCCTTCTGAGAGCTCTAAGAAAGAACATAATAAATATGCAAGCCTTCAACAACATAACACAAATGTTAAAAATCGAATATACATACTTTGTGCTGTCAGGTTACTGAAAACGTTTTTGCTCATGGATGCAAATAATTCAATGTTTTTTTTTTACTGAGTGGCTGCGGATCCGACTTTTACTGGATTTTTCTTCCTGGGGGTTTAAGGTCCCACAATTTAGGAGCATGTGAGGGATTCTCTATTTACGCACAATCTCTGCAGTCTGCTTTACTTCTAGAGAACAGGCTACTCTGGCGAACGGTGCTAGTTTAATACATTTAAATCAAAGCTGAATAAATGTCAGCAAGATCACATAATAATAGTATTGTATATAACATAATGGTTGCATTTTTCTCTAATGAACAGTGTGCGCCTCTTGGCAAAATATGTGCTTTATTTGAAACAAAACACAGATATGCTACAGTTTGTTAACTCCATCTGTTCTAAAATTCACTCACTGTACATAATTCGAAACAACACTGTACATAACTAAGAAGATCTAAATGCATATTCCCATGAAACTGATTGAGATCAAATGATTGGCATGCAGATGCTGCATGGACGTTTCACCGGTAAAACTTATTATCATTCACGACTGACAGTGAGAAATATCAACGGAGGATGACCACAGAAATGTGTGCGTAAATTAGAGGTAAAGAAAAACGTGTGCAGAACATGGTACAGATGTTTCCTGGGGATCCAGCGGGGCGGGGCAGGGCGGGGCAGGGGCGAGACGGGGGCGGTTACCTACGGATCCGCAGCCTCAGCCTTTTTTTATCATACCTGAAAACATCAATTTTGTTGCAGCAAATAATCGCTCATCATCAATGTCATGAAAACTTGTGTGGAAAACTGTATGACAATGTCGTGCTTATGGAGTCAATGGAGTCAACCTGAGAACCAAAGAGTCATTTAAACGGACTGCGGCATGGATGAAACCAAAGCAGGGAACCCAACGTGATGGCCAGGTATAGACCTAACGTACAACTCACAAGCAACTCACATACAGCAACTCATAGTTTTCTTCATAGTTTTCTTCATTGTCATTGTCATCAATTTTGTCTGTAATAAAACATAAGAGGATTGGGGTGACCCACTAGTCCACATAGTATGGTGTCCATTTTAGGACACCTTCAGCCTCATGTAGGCTCTTCAGTCTTAAGAGTTCTGATGGGAAGGATCTGTAGTTTCTATACAGACATCCATGGTAGAAAAAACAAAAGGCCCATTCGAGGTGTGTCTATGGCCTGAATCTAGGGGCTGGTCAAGGGGTGAATTTGAATGGAGGTGTGGGTTGTAACGGGAGAGTACACTCTAAATAAAGCTGGGTTAAAAACAACCCAATTTGGGTTATTTGGTAACCCAGCACTGGGTAAATATTTAACATATTTATTTTGACCCAGCCAGTTGGGTTGCGTGAATAACCAAACATGTTTGGTTGTTGGGATTACCCTAACATGGGTTAATTTGACCATAAATTTGATTTTTTATTCACTTTCATACTGGGTTGACCCAGTACCTGTGTGTTTTTTTCTGGAGGTGGGGCTTATTAGGGGCGTGGCTTTTAGATAGTTATTTTTTGCCACCTATGAGAGTAACTTTATTACCTGTTCATCATGTTAGGTTTGCACATGTCTATTTTACTTGACTATTTTTGCAAATGACATATTCTAAAATGTTATTTACATATTGTAACAAAGTGGTAACTATCTTACCATTGGAATTTGCATAAGCTCTTAAGGAACTCATGCACTTTTGTAAGCCTCATTAAAGCTACAAAACTGTCCGTGTTCAACCTTAACATGTGATAACAGAACAGATGAATGAGAATGACATTTACACTCATGGGTGCCCAAAAATAACTATATGAAGGCTACGCCTCCAGTCTTCTGATCTGACCCGCTGGGTCATATCTTAATAACCCAGCATCAACAACCCAATATTTTTATTTTCAAAGAAAACAACCAAACTATGTGACCCAATGCCTGCAACCCTGAGGTTGGGTCATCCAAACAACCCAGCATTTTCTTTTGTGTATGGGCTGGGTTGTGTGCATTAGGGCAACAGAAATTGAAAATGACTGTTTCTTATTGGAGAAATCAGTCAAAATATTATTCCATTTGGTGACTAATGAACACAACCCAGGTGTCAAAAGGTCAAAAGGTCACGTAGTCCTAACATCTCTAATTACTCGAGTCCCTCTCTATGCTCCATGCCCAGATCTCTCCTTCCTCCCTCGCTCTCTTCCTCCTCCTCATCCTCCTCTTCCTCCTCCTCTTCCATCCCTTCCTCTTCTTCTTCCTCTTCCTCTTCCTCTGTGCCATCCATGGAGTCATCGGTTCCCCCGAGCATGGCTTGCTGCATGGATAGTGTGGCTGAGACAGAGGACAGGGGCTGGAGGCTGTCAAAGCTTAGGGGGGTCTGTATGAGAAGGAAGAGAAACAGGCAACGCAGGGTTAACACACTTTAACTGCCTTCGATTCTCTACCCTTCTCATCTAAGTGATGAACTCATTCAATCCCCCTCATGGGTTTAAAAATAATGGACTGGTTTAATGTGGTGGAATCTATATAGCCCAGGCCAATATTCACTGTATTTCGCCGATCCATTGCTTTAAAAATGAATGACTATTGAGTGTGTATGTGCACATTAACTATGCACATTGACGCAAAATGATTCCCTTGATAAAGTAGGTTGAAATAACAAGGAAACTATGTTGAAATTACAAGAGAACTATGTTGACTCAACCAATCTTTGTCTAGAGTGTTGAAACAGACACACAGACATGGACAGAACGTTTGAATCGTTTAGTAACATACTGTCGGCGTTATTAGAGTGAGGTCCATGTGTCTGCAAGACTCCAGCCACAATGGAGTCTGGCCAGAAGCGCTGGGTTGGACGGTGTTGGGACTTCATCTTCTTAGCCTTGGGAGCTGGGTCTGGGTTACTGGCATCCAGCATGGGCTGGAGGATGCGCCTGCGAGCATTGATAAACCTAGAGATTGTGTGAGAGAGAGAGAGAGAGACAGAGAGGGAGATGGAGAGGGGACGGAGAGGGAAGGAAAATAGACAAATAAAAAGACAAAGAGACAAGTGTAAGAGAAACATAGAGACAGACTTGTTTTCTCTGTAAGGGTTTTGTACTCTATGATACTGAGAGCATTTTTAGACCAGTAGATGGCGCCAATATGTTGTGAATCACCATTAGGTGGTAGTGCAAAGGACTGAGGTTAGAACTCATCATTCACTATTCATTTCATCCATACTTTTAGCCAGTTGATTTTCATGTCATATTGCATTGGCAGTAGTAGTATTACAATCTTACCAGTTGTTGACCTGTAATAAGGTGAGATTGGTTTGTCCTGCAATCTGTCTTTTCTCATCCTCTGTTGGGTAGGGATGCTACACAAGGGAAAGATATAAGATATGTTGAGTACCATCAGTAAAGTTGAATCAATTTCAATTAGAATTGTTGTGAATTAATAGTTCAAACCGTCCACTCGCACCTCTCATCCCTAACCCTTACCATCTTCACTGTGACTTCTCAATCTAACCTGTTAACCTATTTTCACACATTAAAAATTCCTCATAGCCTATCAGACAGGGTGGAACTAACATCTTGCTTATACCTACTCAATTCATTCAGATCCCTAGTGCCTATTGGTGTAGAAGCTATAGGAGCTGTTTCTAGATGGGCCCTCAGTCATACACAGCTATAACCCTAACATTTTCAGCTCTAAACCCCTCACCCAGCTTTTCCTCCATAGCTCGACCCTTCTCAATATCTTCCTCCATAGCTTAACCCATGGACTACAGATTAATATAGGCTCTGTTACCAGCTTCAGCAGCACATCAGAAAAAAATGTGATGGTTCTGCACTCAGAAATATGTTGCATGAAGCTTACTTTACTTTTCCATCAAATGTTTTGCTGGATACAACGGTTTTACGCACCAAACAAACTTTTTGAGAGTGTGATCGCCCTCTTTTGAATAACTCCAACACATTAACATTGATCTGAACACTGAAATGTTGCTAGCTCACCATGAGGTGCTGGAAGAGCCAGGAGCGCATGATGTTGGTGGCATGCTTGGGCAGGACCCCTCTCTTGTTTTTGTGCTTCTTGTCGTCACTGTCCAAGAGTGAAGCCAAGTCCAGGTTTACCTTGGATGAAAGAGAGGGATGGAGAGAGGGATGGGGTGTTATTGTTGCCATAGTAACAAAGGGAGAGTGCCAATTACTCGTCTCTTTGGCAAATGCAGAACCGCCCTCTTCACCATTGCCATAGCAACCCAATTTGAGTAATGATACTTAAAATAAAAGGCGAAGAAGGAATGTCGATTCGCAACACCCTTGACTCAGAGAAATCTGCGAGGCCGGTCTGATCTAAAAAAGAGAACTCAGATGAGAAATCTGCCTCAAAAACCTGGCAACGTGTGGTGGGAAATCAAGAGAGTACAAGTAGAACGCTTGTAATTAAAACTTTGGCTTTGATAAGAGTTTTGTGCCAACTCAGTGGGTGGTTGAGAAAATTGTGAAAAAGCACTTCTTCAATAAATCGCTGATTTCTGTTTTACAGTATAGATGATAATTAACTGTTCCAGTGTCCTAGTTTAAACAGCAATGTGTTAGAGGCTCTCGTTTGCATGTCCCCACAGATAGAAAATAGAAACATTGTGTGTGTGTGTGTGTGTGTGTGTGTGTGTGTGTGTGTGTGTGTGTGTGTGTGTGTGTGTGTGTGTGTGTGTGTGTGTGTGTGTGTGTGTGTGTGTGTGTGTGTGTGTGTGTGTGTGTGTGTGTGTGTGTGTGTGTGTGTGTGTGTGTGTGTGTGTGTGTGTGTGTGTGTGTGTGTGTGTGTGTGTGTGTGGAAGAAAACACATCTACGCACACTCACACACACCAAGACATCTACAGTGGCATGAGATCACTATGCATGAAATCTCAAAATGTCCATCTCTAGTCCACACACAAAACAAATAGTTTCTGTGTCATTGGCGCAAACATCAAAGTGGAGATCCTTCATTCATATTTAAAAACACATTTGAAATGGTTAAAACATACCAAGAATATGAACATTTTATCTGGATCATGAAAACATTGGCAGGACAAAATGCAAAAATAAATAAACAAATACATAAATATACTCAGCTAAAAATGCATGTGATTAATTTCATGCAGACACTGGCATTGTAAAGTCATTAAAAAGAAACGGCTCCCAACTGATTCTGATATAATTATATAAAACACACAAAACAAGCCTCATTACAGTTGCAGCTGGGGTATGGAAATCCCTCCCCCATCCCCCTCGGCCCAGGGAATGCGTGTTCCGGGAAAGCGGGGTTGAATTAATTGGCGGCACCAAGCCGGGGTATCATAACCGGGAGTTTGCCGGTGGTGTAGCTACAGGGATGCACTTTATTCCCAGCCCACGTGTAGAGCGCTGCTTCGGCTGGGTCTTGGATATTCACAGAGGCCGCCGCTGTCTGTCAAACACAGAATTTCCTGCCTGGCTGATACAGCCGCAGAGTACCGCACTAAACAGTCTACTCCATAGCGGAGCATACGGGTGGTCTGACAGTCTGACTCAGATATGGACCTCCTGTGTGAGGTTCTTCAGAACTTGGGAATGCATGGGTTTAAAGGGACATGCACTCGTCCACTCGGACATGTAGAGCTTTCTTTGCAGGTGTGTTAGACTTCAAATAAAAATAAACAAGTGCACATTTCATCAAGGAGAACATTTTAGCACATAGGCTAAAGAATGAAACGTTACATAAAAAACAAGTGATACTTCGCAAACACAGTGTGCCGAATTTCTTAGGTTTACCAATGACACATTAGCTATTCATATTTCATGCTAGTCACATGTTCATAACAGATAGGCCTGCCCTCTGGTGACAGCTGATGGCAAGAAAAAAGGAATATACTGCATGACATTGAGAGTATTTGGAGTTTGTCAGTCATAATCTTAAGGCAGGATATATTTGATTCTTATGACAGTGATACGATATGATAAGGACTATATCTCAAATAAAGTGTTATCAATTAACTAAATATATTTTACTACTGTTCCTCTAACTGGGTCAAGAGCTTCAAGTTCCTCGGTGTCCACATTACTAAGGAATTAACATGGTCCACGTAACACCAACACAGTGGTGAAGAAGGCACAACAATGCCTCTTCCCCCTCATGAGGCTGAAAAGATTTGGCATGGGCCCACAGATCCTCAAAAAGATCTACAGCTGCACCATTGAGAGCATATTGACAGGCTGCATCGCCGCTTGGTATGGCAATTGCTTGGCATCCGACTGCAAGGCGCTACAGTGGGTAGTATGTATGGCTCAGTACATCACTGGGACAGGGCTCCCTGCCATCCAGGACTTCTATACCAGGCGGTGTCAGAGGAAGGCACTAAAAATAGTTAAAGACTCCATCCACGCAAGTCATAGACTGTTCTCTCTACTACCGCATGGCAAGTGGTATCGATGCACCAAGTCTGGAACCAACAGGACCCTGAACACCTTCTACCTCCCCACACATAACCCTGCTATATACAGTGCATTCGGAAAGTATTCAAACCCCTTGACTTTTTCCACATTTTGTTACGCTACAGCCTTATTTTAAAATTGATTCAATTGTTTTGTTCCCCCTCATCAAACTACACACAATACTCCATAATGACAAAGGAAAAACATATTTATTTTTCTTCTCAAATGTATTAAAAATACAAAACTTAAATATCACATTTACATAAGTATTCAGACCCTTTACTCAGTACTTTGTTGAAGCACCTTTGGCACCAATTACAGACTCAAGTCTTCATGGGTATGATGCTACAAGCTTGGCAGACTTGTATTTGGGGAGTTTCTCCCATTCTTCTCTGCTGATCCTCTCAAGCTCTGTCAGGTTGGATGGGGGGATGTTGCTGCACAGCTATTTTCAGGTCTCTCCAGAGATATTTGATCGGGTTCAAGTCTGGGTTCTGGCTGGGTCACTCAAGGATATTCAGACTTGTCCTGAAGCCCCTCCTCTGTTGTCTTGGCTGTGTGCTTATGGTTGATGTCTTGTTAGAAGGTACCAACAAATGGTTCACCTTCCAACAGGACAATGACCCTAAGCACAGCCAAGACAACACAGGAGTGCCTTTGGGACATGTCTCTGAATGTCCTTGAGTGGCCCAGCCAGAGCCTGGACTTGAGAGACCTGAAAATGTGCAGCAATTTATGTAAATGTAATATGGATACTTATGTAAATGTGATATTTCAGTTTTTTATTTGCAATAAATTTGCAAACATTTCTAAAAACCTGTTTTTGCTTTGTCATTATGGGGTATTGTGTATAGATTTAATCCATTTCAGATTAAGGATGTAACGTAACAAAATGTGGAAAAAGTCAAGGGGTCTGAATACTTTCTCAATGCACTGTATGTACATATCTACCTCAATTACCTCGTAACCCTGTACATCGACTCGGTACTAGGATATAGCCAAGTTATCATAACTCATTGTGCATTTATTCCTCATGCTACTATCTTTCTATTATTTCAAAAAATGTCTCTGCAAAAAAGTTGATTTGATATGATTTGAATTGGTTTCTCACAAGCATTGAAATAAGTGTGCCTATAACAACAACACGTTTTGGTGAGAAGAATGGTTTTGAATCTTGAATAGAGGGAACAGCAGGGATTCTAGGGACAAGATCGATTGTGGGTACAGCAAGGATAGTGGGGACAGCAGGGATTGTGGGGCGACTGGATTGCGGGGACAGCAGGAGGGATATGCTAGGTAAGCAGCTGGTGTCCTCACCTGTGAATTCTGGATTTGGATGGTCCCCTGTGAGAGTCCCTGGGTTAACACCTGCCCTTGCGATGTCACCATGGCAACCGGCTGATACAAGGTTCCACCTGAGGGTATAATCTGCGGTTATGAAAGTCAAGTGGCTTCTTCTTCTATGAAAAGCAGTCGGCCTCGCGCAGGTTCGACTCGAGAGATATATTATCTCACCCTAACACAACAATAACAATAACAATAACAACAACACGTAAACACGGACGGCGAGAATAAAGCATGAAACAAAAGGTGTATTCTTTCACCTCGGGGTCCTTGAGGAAGGAGTTGTTGTTTTGCTACTAATTACCACTCATTTAGATTCTCTGATTATGGGTGTTAAATTTGAGTTCATCTGAGTGTTGTGATCAAAGAGAAAGCTGGAATGAGATTGATTATTCTAGGTTGAAAGGGATTTCCGGAGGGTAGGGGTAACATTCCGCCGTACATAATAACAAGAAACCCATAGTTTCTTGAGTGAAACCCATGGTCACACTCTTGAGTGATATAGAACACCTTCATTAACACAAAATGTTTATTCTTAATTATATGTCAACAGCCTCTGTTTTACATAGGATATGCCCTAACCTACCAGCATGCTGTTGCTGAAAGAAGCATTGATAAAAACATGTATTGTGGCTAAACCTTCTCTCACCCTGTTGTTGTTTTTAGATATTTCTGTTGTAAGTCCATTTTGTGCATGCAAGGTAGAACACTGTACAATGTGTACATAAACTGCAACTGTTCCTGCCTATGTATCTAAAATGTATAGGCAAAAGGGACAGTTGTTATAAAGTACAATGTAAAAATTTAATATTAGCAGGTTAGCGTTTTTCATCATGAATCTTGTTATTGAGGCAGCTCTGAGAGTGGTCACTAGCTGGCACAGCCACGGTCATAAAATCTGACTTTAACTCTAACCTTAACCACACTGTTAACCCCAATGCCTAACTCTAACATTAAATTATAACCAAAATGCTAATTTTGTTTTCATAACATATTAAAAAATAGACCATTTTGAATCTCTCAGTTCTGCTTCCAGGACAAGACTCATCCCAATAAATGATAACAAGCATAATATTAGGGAAGGTGAGGTACCCATACAACTGGCTTGTGGAAGGTGGAAAGGCTTCTCACCTGACACCACCTGGGAGTTGATGTTAGTCATGGCAATGTTGCCCTGTTGCAAGGTCCCGGTGGGCACCATGATTCCCGAGGAGTTGACGGAGCTGGAGACTGATGTCATGGACGGAGAGGACGTCTGGAGGAGGTCCTGGTGAGGTCAGGGGTCATAAGAAGAGAGGGAACTAGTGAGGGATCTGAGAAGGGCAGTTGAGGACTTACTGAATGTTTCAGATAGAAATGTCATGAATAGAGCTGACAGGACTCATTATTGCAACATGTAGGAGACAAATGTCTATTCTTCAAAATGTACATGTATCAAAACCTTCCACAATGTTGTACACTACTGAATATGACTCAGACGTTTGGACACAAGTATAATGGCCTTTCAGAAAAACAAAACAGTCTTGGCAGTAAAGTCAACAGATAAAATCATGTTCGAATGTAATTGTTCTTACGAATTGCTAAGTTTTATAAAGGATGTCCATTCCAAAAACCACCTGGCATCCAGGTTGAATAAAATACAAGGGGACTACACCTTCCGTTAAGGAAAAATATTTGAAGATGAATATACAAGAATGTAATGGAAAAAGGTGAAGATTTTTTTATTTTAATGTACAGAGTCTTAAACACAAATGGTTCAGTATAATATAATGAATATAACTTGTTGGACTCCCTCTAAAATGTACGGCAAAAATGACAATCGACAGCAAATATTGGAGATTTAAATCAGATGATCCTGTGCTTGTACATACAGTATGTTGGTCAAGTGTCCTAATAATGAAATAAAAGCATTGTAAGTTAGAATTATTAACTAGAAGTTAGTGTGGGAGAAGTGGAAAAACTATTGTTGTCGATCAATAATGATAAACCTTCTGGCATTGACAACTTAGATGGAAAGCTAATGGTAGTTGACTCTATATCCACTTGTATCTGTCATACATTTAATCTGAGTGTAGAGGAAAGTGTTTGTCCGCAGATCTGGAGGGAAGCCAAAGTAATTCCGCTACTTTAAAGTGGTAAAGCAGAACTATCAGCTTTCTGCCAGCTCTTAGCAAACTGTTGGGAAAAATGGTGTTTGACCAAATACAATGCTATTTCTCTGTAAACAAATTAACAACAGACTTTCAGAATGCTTTAAAAAAATGTATTTAACTAGGCAAGTCAGTTAAGAACAAATTCTTATTTACAATGGCGGCCTAGGAGCAGTGGTTAACTGCCTTGTTCAGGGACAGAACGACAGATTTGTACCCTGTCAGCTCAGGGATTCAATCTAGCAACCTTTTGGTTACTGGCCCAACGCTATATCCACTAGACTACCTGCCACCCCAGATAGCCTAGTGAGGACTCAACATGATGATTACTGATAATTGGTTGAAAGTAATTGATCATAAGAAGATTGTGGGAGCTGTACTGTTAGATTTCAGTGCAGCCTTTGATATTATTGACTGTAACCTGTTGTTGAAAACGTATGTGTTATGGCTTTTCAATCTCTGCCATATCATGGATTCAAAGCTATCTATCTAATGGAATCTGTTCTAATGTCAAAAGTGTAAAGCGTAGTGTACCACAGGGAAGCTCTTAAAGCCCTCTACACTTTTCTATTTTTACCAATGACCTGCCACTGGCATTAAACAAAGCCTGTGTGTCCATGTATGCTGATGATTCAACCATATACCATATACAGCTAATGAAGTCACTGAAACCCTTAACAAAGAGTTGCAGCCAGTTTTGGAATGGGTGGCCAGTAATAAACTGCTTCTAAACACACAAGTTTTAGACCTCAGCTGAATCTGGTAATGAAATGTGTGGCTGTTGAACAAGTTGAGGAGACTAAATTACTTGGTTTTACCTTAGATTGTAAACCGTTATGGAAAAAACATGTACAGCGGGGCAAAAAAGTATTTAGTCAGCCACCAATTGTGCAAGTTCTCCCACTTAAAAAGATGAGAGAGGCCTGTTATTTTCATCATAGGTACACTTCAACTATGACAGACAAAATGAGGGAAAAAATCCAGAAAATCACATTGTTGTCACGCCCTGGTCATTATATTTTGTATTTTTGGTATATGTTTGGGTAAGCCAGGGTGTGACATGGATTTATATGTTGTGTTTTCATATTGGGGTTTGTAGTATTTGGGATTGTGTATGATTAGGGGTGTGTCTAGTTAGGCTTGGCTGCCTGAGGCGATTCTCAATTGGAGTCAGCTGCTTGTCGTTGTCTCTGATTGAGAACCGTATTTAGACAGCCTGACTTTCGCGTTGTATTTTGTGGGTGTTTGTACCTGTCTCTGTGTTAGTCACCAGATAGGCTGTAATTAGTTCACGTTCCGTTTGTTGTTTTCTTCTTCAGTTATTTCATGTACCGCATTTATCTTCATTAAAGTCATGAGTAACCTACACGCTGCATTTTGGTCTGACTCTCTTCATACAACAGACTAACGATGTTACAGAATCACCCACCATTCACAGACCGAGCAGCGTGTGAACTGGGAGGATCTGAAGGAGGACGTTATGGACAGCAGAAGCATGGAGTATACTACGTGGGAAGAAATCGACAGGTGGGCAGCCGAGCCAGAGCGAGTGCAGGAGCCCGCCTGGGATTCCCTACAGCAATGCGAGGAGGGCTATAGACGTATGGATTCGAAAAGGAAAGCACGGCTATACAGAGCGAAAACTGAAAGTAACGGGGGAAAGCGCAGAGAGAGAGTGGCTGAGTCAGGAGTCAGACCTGAGCCTACTCTCCCTGTTAATCGTGAAGAACAGTTGCAGTGGGATAGACTGCACCATTTGGAGATTTGGACATGGGAGGAGGAATTAGACGGTAAAGGACCCTGGGCGCAGCCGAGAGAATATCGCCGTCCCAAGGAGGAAATAGAAGCAGCTAAAGCGGAGAGGCGCAGGTATGAGGAGGCAGCACGGCGATGCGGTTGGAAACCGGAAAATCACCCCAAAAAATGTATTGGGGGGGATAGAGGGGAGAATAGTTATGCCAGGTAGGAGACCTGCGCATACTCCCTGTGCTCACCGTTGGGCTAGAGAGACCGGGCAGGCACCGTGTTATGCTATGGAGCGCACGGTGTTTCCAGTGCGGGTGCGGAGCCAGCTGCGACACATACCAGCCCTTCCTATTGGCCGGGCTAGAGTGGGCATCGAGCCAGGTAAGCTTGGGCAGGCTCGGTGCTCAAGAGCTCCAGTGCGCCTGCACGGTCCGGTCTATCCAGAGCCATCTCTACACACCAGTCCTCCGGTAGCAGCTCCCCGCACCAGGCTTCCTGTACGTGTCCTCGCGCCAGTACCACCAGTTCCAGCACCACGCACCAGGCCTCCAGTGCGCCTCGCCTGTTCAGCGCAGCCAGAGCCTTTCTCCTCTCCTGCGCTGCCGGAGTCTCCTGTCTGTCCAGTGCCGCCAGTGCTCCCAGTCGGCCCAGCGCGTCCAGTGCGCCTCGCCTGTTTAGCGCAGCCAGAGCCTTTCTCCTCTCCTGCGCTGCCGGAGTCTCCTGTCTGTCCAGCGCCGCCAGTGCTCCCAGTCGGCCCAGCGCGTCCAGTGCGCCTCGCCTGTTTATCGCAGCCAGAGCCTTTCTCCTCTCCTGCGCTGCCCGGAGTCTCCAGTCTGCCCAGCGCCGCCAGTGCTCCCAGTCTGCTCAGTGCTCCCAGTCTGCCCAGCGCCGCCAGTGCTCCCAGTCTGCCCAGTGCTCCCAGTCTGCCCAGCGTCGCCAGTCTGCCAGGATCCGCCAGAAGTGCCAGTCTGCCAGGATCCGCCAGAAGTGCCAGTCTGCCAAGATCTTCTAGATCGGCCAGACAACCTGAATCTTCCAGTTCCACCAGCCAGCCAGGATTTACCGGAGCCTACTACCTGCCTGAGCTTCATCTCAGTACTGAGCTTCCTCTCAGTACTGAGCTTCCTCTCAGTACTGAGCTTCCTCTCAGTACTAGGCTTCCTCTCAGTACCAGGCTGCTTCTGTCCCGGGCTGCCCCTCTGTCCCGAGATGCCCCTCTGTCCTGAGCTGCCCCTCTGTCCTGAGCTGCCCCTCTGTCCTGAGCTGCCCCTCTGTCCTGAGCTGCCCCTCTGTCCCGAGCTGCCCCTCGGTCCCGAGCTGCCCCTCGGTCCCGAGCTGCCTCTCGGTCCCGAGCTGCCCCTCGGACCCGAGCTGCCCCTCAGTTATGTGGGGATCAGGGTGAGGACTATTAGGCCATGGTCGGCGGAGAAAGTGGATTATCCCAGGACGCGAAGGAGAGGAAATAGGACATTTATGGAGTGGGGTCCACATCCCGAGCCAGAACCGCCACCATGGACAGACGCCCACCCGGACCCTCCCTATGCTCTTGAGGTGCGTCCCGGAGTCCGCACCTTAGGGGGGGGTTCTGTCACGCCCTGGTCATTATATTTTGTGTTTTTGGTATATGTTTGGGTAAGCCAGGGTGTGACATGGGTTTATATGTTGTGTTTTCGTATTGGGGTTTGTAGTATTTGGGATTGTGTATGATTAGGGGTGTGTCTAGTTAGGCTTGGCTGCCTGAGGCGATTCTCAATTGGAGTCAGCTGCTTGTCGTTGTCTCTGATTGAGAACCGTATTTAGACAGCCTGACTTTCGCGTTGTATTTTGTGGGTGTTTGTACCTGTCTCTGTGTTAGTCACCAGATAGGCTGTAATTAGTTCACGTTCCGTTTGTTGTTTTCTTCTTCAGTTATTTCATGTACCGCATTTATCTTCATTAAAGTCATGAGTAACCTACACGCTGCATTTCGGTCTGACTCTCTTCATACAACAGACGAACGACGTTACAATTGTAGGATTGTTTATGAATTTATTTGCAAATTATGGTGGAAAATAAGTATTTTGAAAGAAAAGCAAAAAATGTTGTCCTTTTAAAATAACATCAAATTGATCAGAAATACAATGTAGACATTGTTAATGTTGTAAATGACTATTGTAGCTGTAAACGGCTGATTTTTAATGGAATATAGGCGTAGGCGTACAGAGGCCCATTATCAGCAACCATCACTCCTGTGTTCCAATGGCACATTGTGTTAGCTAGTCCAAGTGTATCATTTTAAAAGGCTAATTGATCAGAAAACCCTTTTGCAATTAAGTTAGCACAGCTGAAAACTGAGGTGCTGATTAAAGAAGCAATAAAACTGGCCTTTTTAGACTAGGTGAGTATCTGGAGCATCAGCATTTGTGGGTTCAATTACAGGCTCAAAATGGCCAGAAACAAAGCACTTTCTTCTGAAACTCATCAGTCTATTCTTGTTCTGAGAAATTAAGGTGTAGAAATCAAGCGACAAATTGCCAAGAAACTGAAGATCTCGTACAACGCTGTGTACTACTCCCTTCACAGAACAGCACAAACTGTCTCTAACCAGAATAGAAAGAGAAGTGGGAGCCCCCGGTGCATATCTGAGCAAGACGGCAAGTACATCAGAGTGTCTAGTTTGAGAAACAGGTGCCTCACAAGTCCTCAACTGGCAGCTTCATTAAATAGTACCCGCATAACACCAGTCTCAACATCAACAGTGAAGAGGCGATTCTGGGATGTTGGCCTTCTAGGCAGAGTTGCAAAGAAAAAACATATCTCAGACTGGCAAATAAAAATAAAAGTATAAGCTGGCCAAAAGAACACAGACACAGGACAGGGGAACTCTGCCTAGAAGGCCAGCTTCCCGGAGTCGCCTCCTCACTGTTGACGTTGAGACTGGTGTTTTGCGGGTACTATTTAATGAGGCTGCCAGTTGACGACTGACATTTTATATTTTTGTTCAGTATAAATTGTAAAGCATTTTGTCTGTAATATTTTTTTTGTTATGTGTAGGAACGCAGTGACACTACCTGTCACCATTGGCATTGGCTAATTGGGCTACTAATAAGTCAAACCCTATTGGAAAATAATATTCTCTCTATTTCAAGGTGCAATAAAAATGTAATACACACAAATGCAGCCTTTATCTTGCTGGGAATTAACCTCCCGGAGAATACACCAAATGCTTCCATGCACAGGACACCAACTCTCATTGCTAAAAGGGTCATTGTAAGGGATTGGAAAGAGGAGCAGCCGCCCTCATTTGCAGAATGGCTCCAACTGTCTCTGTCAAATTTGAGATAACTATTGCAAATATAAATGGAGAGTCAAAAGAAAAAGATATGGGTCATGCTTGAAGTTACTTCCTTAGAGTGAACGAAAACAGGGGGAAATTTATGTCATTTATATTAACATAAAAAATAAAAAGACGAAGCAGATGAAACAGTTGGCTCTTTCTAAGTGCATACCAGAGACATTCTGTTTGGAGTGCATATGTGTATGCGTGCACCAGTGTGCATATCCCATGTCATTTCAAAGTCTAGTTTTAATTTAATTTTGGTTGTCTTGTCAACTAACGTTAAATGTGAAATTAGCAACAAAAATTCACCCATGTCAATGGATTTAGGTAAAAAATATTAAATTAAAATATGATGACTTGTTGCAAATCCAATCCGTTAATTCAATGTCATCACATACATTTTTTGCAGTTGAAATAACATGGAAACAATGTTGATTCAATGAGTTTTTGTTTGTCTGTCTCTTACCTGCTGCAGGCTAAGTGAGGTGTGCGAGGGCGAGTAGGGACCGCCCAGGTCATTGCGGAGCAGGTTGTCGCTGTGCATCTTGGTCTTGAGGCAGGTGATGTAGCGGTTGCAAAAGTCCTTGCAGAGCTCATTAACCTTCTCCAGTTCCAGCAGGTGGATCCTCAGCACCTGGATGGCCTTCACCATCTGAGGAGAGAGTGAGAGGAAAATAAGCAGGCTCAATGACTGGGGAAAGAAGGAGGCTATATGCTAGCCTTCATGCTAGTCTGAGCTAGCTGAACTTTAGCTAGCTCCATTGTTGCTTTCTCCAGCTTTAAAAAAGTGCAACTAGGGGTTGTTTCTGGACAGACCCCTTGTGTGCCTTATAGATGATGTGCTTGCCCTAGTCTGTCAGTCTCTGAACATTCTCAGATAGCCCTTGACATAACACTTGCTAATCCATGACCCTCTCAAAATTCTTAACCATGATCCAATCCTTTTCCCAACCAGGCTTCCCATTCCTGTGCTCACTCTATCAAAGTCAGCACTCAAGGGCACCAGAATGAGGTGGAAAAGTGCTTGACCAAGGAGGAGAAAAATCTGGCTGTAATAGCCTTGTTAAAGTTTTGAGTTTTTTTGTTACAATTCATGGGTGTAAGATGTAAAAGATGATCAAATTGCTTCTGTATTGTAATGTCGTTAATGCATTTATTTTGAATAAATATTTATTTAATGTACAAGTTAATAGGTTGGTTTACTTTTAAGTTTTGACCAATTGGGTAGCTTGTTAAGCTGTGGTCAATGGGAGAGTTGACCTGGTTAACATGAGGACTGGGAAAGAGACGTTGATGAAAGAGGAAGAGACATTTTATTTTATTTTATTTCACCTTTATTTAAGCAGGTAGGCCATTTGAGAACAAGTACTCATTTACAACTGCTACCTGGCCAAGATAAAGGAAAGCAGTGGGACAAAAACAACAACACACATAAACAAACGCATAGTCAATGAGACAATAGAACCATCTATGTACAGTATGTGCAAATGTAGAAGAGTAGGGAGGTAAGGCAATAAATAGGCCATAGAGGCAAAATAATGACAACTTAGCATCAACACTGAAGTGATTGTTGTGCAGATGATGATGTGCAAGGAGAGGTAAGAGCAAGAGCAAGAGGATAAAGAACAATATGGGGATGAGGTTGTTGGGTGTGCTATTTACAGATTGGCTGTATACATGTACAGTGATCGGTAAGCTGCTCTGACAGCTGATGCTTAAAGTTAAAGAGGGACATATAAGACTCTAGCTTCAGTGATTTTTGCAATTCATTGAAGTCATTGGCAGCGGAGAACTGGAAGGAAAGGCGGACAAAGGAAGTATTGGCTTTGGGGATGACCAGTGAAATATACCTGCTGGAACGTGTGCTATGGGTGGGTGTTGCTGTGGTGATCAGTGAGCTGAGATAAGGTGGGGCTTTACCGAGCAAAGACTTATAGATGACCTGGGGCAAGTGGGTTTGGCGACGAATATGTAGTAAGGACCAGCCAACGAGAGGTCGCAGTGGTGGGTAGAATATGGGGCTTTGGTGACAAAACGGACAATATCCAATTTGCTGAGTAGAGTGTTGGAGGCTATTTTGTAAATGGTATCGCTGAAGTCAAGGATCGGTAGGATAGTCAGTTTTACGAGGGTATGTTTGGCAGCATGAGTGAAGGAGGCTTTGTTGCGAAATATGAAGCCGATTCTAGATTTAATTTTGGATTGAAGATGCTTAATTTGAGTCTGGAAGGAGAGTTTACAGTCTAACCAGACACATAGGTATTTGTAGTTGTTCACATATTCTAAGTCAAAACCGTCCAGAGTAGTGATGCTAGTCGAGCGGGCGGGTGCAAGCAACAATCGGTTGAAGAGCATGCATTTAGTTTTACTAGCATTTAAAAGCAGTTGGAGGCCACGGAAGAAGAGTTGTATGGCATTGAAGCTCGTTTGGAGATTTGTTAACTTCTTCGAGATAAGGGGCGCTCTTTTAATTTTTGGATAAAAAACGTTCCCGTTTTAAACAAGATATTTTGTCACGAAAAGATGCTATGCATTTAATTGACAGCTTTGGAAAGAAAAAACTCTGATGTTTCCAAAACTAGAACTAATGCTACATGCGAAATCAAGATGAAATTTCATACAGGAAATGGTCCAGATTTTGAATGCCCTGTGTTCCAATGTCTACTTATATGGCTGTGAATGCGCCAGGAATGAGCCTGCACTTTCTGACGTTTCTCCAAGGTGTCTGCAGCATTGTGACGTATTTGTAGGCATATCATTGGAAGATTGACCATAAGAGACTACATTTACCAGGTGTCCGCCCGGTGTCCTCCGTCAAAATTATTGCGTAATCTCCAGTTTCATGCGCATTCCATTTTCTTCAGAGGAGAAAGTCAACTGCCACAAATTATTTATCATCGATAGATATGTGAAAAACACCTTGAGGATTGATTCTAAACAACGTTTGCCATGTTTCTGTCGATATTATGGAGTTAATTTGGAAAAATCTTTGCGTTGTAATAACTTAATTTTCGGGTTTTTCTTACCCAAACGTGATGAACAAAACGGAGCGATTTGTCCTACACAAATAATATTTTGGGAAAAACTGAACATTTGCTATCTAACTGAGAGTCTCCTCATTGAAAACATCTGAAGTTCTTCAAAGGTAAATTATTTTATTTGAATGCTTTTCTTGTTTTTGTGAAAATGTTGCATGCTGAATGCTAGGCGTAATGCTATGCTAGCTATCAATACTCTTACACAAATGCTTGTTTAGCTATGGTTCAAAAGCATATTTTGAAAATCTGAGATGACAGTGTTGTTAAGCTTGAGAGCAAATATATTTATTTAATTTCATTTGCGATTTTCATGAATAGTTAACGTTGCGTTATGGTAATGAGCTTGAGGCTGTAAATAGGATCCTGGATACGGGATTGCTCATCGCAACAGGTTAACACAGTGTCCAAAGAAGGGCCAGAGGTATACATAATGGTGTCGTCTGCGTAGAGGTGGATCAAAGAATCACCAGCAGCAAGATTGACATAATTGATGTATACAGAAAAAAGTCAGCCTGAGAATTTAAGCCTGTGGCACCACCATAGAGACTGCCAGAGGTCCGGACAACAGGCCCTCCAATTTGACACACTGAACTCTATCTGAGAAGTAGTTGGTGAACCAGGCGAGGCAGTCATTTGAGAAACCAAAGCTATTGAGTCTACCAATAAGAATGTGGTGATTGACAGAGTTGAAAGCCTTGGCTAGATTGATGAAGAGAGCTGCACAGTACTCCCTTTTATTGATGCTGGTTATGATGTTGTTTAGGACCTTGAGCGTGGCTCAGGTGCACCCATGACCAGCTCGTAAACCAGATTGCATAGTGGAGAAGGTACGGTGGGATTTGAAATGGTCGGTATTCTGTTTGTTAACTTGGCTTTCGAAGATTTTAAAAAGGCAGGGCAGGATGGACATAGGTCTATAGCAGTTTGGGTCTAGAGTGTCGGACCCTTTGAAAAGGGGGAGGACCGTGGCAGCTTTCCAATCTTTGGGGATCTCAGATGATACGAAAGAGAGGGTGAACAGGCTAGTAATAGGGGTCGCAACCAGATTGTCTATCCCAGCTGATTTGTAGGGATTCAGATTTTGCCACTCTTTCAGAACATCAACTGGATTTGGGAGAAGGAGAAGCTTGGGAAAGTTGCTGCAGGGGGTGTTGAGCTGTTGCCCTGGGTAGGGGTAGCCAGGTTGAAAGCAAGGCCAGCCGTAGAAAAATGCTTATTGAAATTATTAGTTATCGTAGATTTATTGGTGTTTCATAGCCTCAGTGCAGTGGGCAACTGGGAGGAGGTGCTCTTATTCCCCATGGACTTTACAGTGTCCCAAAACGTTTTGGAATTAGTGCTACATGAAAAAGTTTGAAAAAGTTAGCCTTAGCTTTCCTAACTGACTGAGTTTATTGGTTCCTGACTTCCCTGAAAAGTTGCATATCGCGATATGGGGGCTATTTGATGCTAATGCAGAACGCCAGAGGATGTTTTTGTGCTGGTCAAGGTCAGTCAAGTCTGGGGTGAACCAATGGCTATATCTGATTTGTTCTTGCAAGCTTATTTAAGATGGCTAGGAAAGCACTTTTAAAGAGCAACCAGGCATCCTCTACTGATGGGATGATGTCAGTATCCTTCCAGGATACCCGGGCCAGGTCGATTAGATAGGCTTGCATGCTGAAGTGTTTTAGGGAGCGTTTGACAGTGATGAGGGGTGGTCGTTTGACCGCGGACCCATTATGCACACAGGCAATGAGGCAATGATCGCTGAGATCCTGGTTGAAGACAGCAGACGTGTATTTAGAGGGTAAGTTTGTCAGGATGATATCTAAGAGGATGCCCATGGTTACAGATTTAGGGTTGTACCTGGTAGGTTCCTTAATAATTTGTGTGAGATTGAGGGCATCTATCTTAGATTGTAGGACGGCCGGGGTGTTAAGCATATCCCAGTTTAGGTCACCTAACAGTACGAACTTTGAAGATAGATGGGGGGCAATCAATTCACATATGGTGAACATTCTCAGTGTTGGTGAAGAAAACCTATGAAAGAAGATGATAAAAATAGAACAAAACACGTATCTACCGAGTTTTGAAGGGAAATACTGTTTTTATTTTATAAGAGAGTATTATTATTTTGTTAAGAAAGACTTAGTAGAGACTGAATCTACCGTCTCATCATGGCGATATTTGACAGCCTCGAGGTCAGCCTAGCATCGTGCGAGACCTGGAGAGAATAGCTTGTGGAAGATTAACGAGTTTATCTTTCCATGGCATATCTGTTGCTGTTAATGAGTACTGTCTGCATTGATAGCTGTGCTTGCTGTGGATCTTGTGAGGACAGCTGCACGGAACTGTTAAACTTCGCTGAGGAAATATCTACGAATAACGTTAGTTGGGGTGCTTTGGGACTTCTTCTTTTTTCAGCTCCAACACGTGCTAACGAGTTTAAGCAATCTTGCAAGTAATTTGGACACGGGTTCTGAATTTTTTTTTTTTTATTATTTTAATTTATTTTGTGTGGTACATTGAAAATGTGACAAAATACATCTTGAATCTTACGTCTGTTGCATTGGTGGAGTTATTTACTGTTTCATCTTCATTTAAATGTATGAAAGTATATCCTTATATAATAACAAATCTATAAGCATTCTACCTGAAGTTAATACCCTAGTTGTCATCACCCTAGCAAGTTTACAATAGGGATTCTTATTGGAGATGTCCCTCTCACCTAATATCCCATGCTGTTGAAATATTCTACGGTAATATCATAAGAGTCAAATTCGAGCCGGTTGAGATGTTACATGACAATTACTGCTGCTTGTTTAGTCGGGGCCTTGTGCCATCTCAGCCAGTCCGCTTACTGTACTGTGGAAGAGTTAGTGTGTGCTGGGTCCAGCCCCCGACCAGCACCTTGTAAAGCACACAGATGCGGGGTTAATTGACTGCCGCACCACCTGTCGCCGAGCACCCATATAATGATTTCTCTCTCTCTAGCCACCCTCCCTATTTCTCCTAATTTCTAATTACTGCTAGCTGTCATAGAATGGTAGGAGGGAGAGATCATGAGGGGAAGAGCGGGAAAGGGTGAATAGAATAGAAACAGATATTGAGAGAGACAAAGGAGGAAAGTAAGAGGTACAAGAGGGAGGGGGTAGAGGTAGACGTGTGTGAGGGAGCAAGAGAGAGAGCTAATTGAAGAGAGAACTGTGTACATGAGAAAGGGTGAGAGAGAAAATAAGACAACTTTATTGTGGGTGGCACCTGAAAGGGATATTTAACAGAGCTTCCTTACGCTGAGGTGGCATCTTAGTCCAGGGTGGCTTACTAATGTTGAGGATGATTTGCTCTCTCTACTGGTGGAGGAAGTCATCACAGTATGACTATGACTACTGCTCAATATTAATAATATAATAATATATGCCATTTCAACGCTTTTATTAGGAAGTCCATACATTTAGTCTTTGAGATGGTTCAAATGCTCTCCAACTGAGCTACAGTAGGAACATGTTAGTCTTTGAGATGGTTCAAATCCACGTTAAACTATTTAGATGGCCCACAGGCGGGGTACTAACCAGGTTGTCCAGCTCAGGGTCCTCGCTGAAGAACGGCTTGTGGTCCTGCTCCTGCTGGTGGACAAAGTTTTCGATGTCTACATCGAAGCTGGCAGAGGTGATGCACTCGGAGCCCTGGGTGGCCTGCTCACACTTCTCAAACAGCAGGGCCAGCAGTGGGAATAAAGGGTGTCTGGAAGGATAGGAGAAGACAGGAAGTAGTTAAACTTCATAACTGCTCTAGCTGTATCTTGATTGCCGTATAAGTAGTAGTTCTAGGTACAAAGAGGAAAAGTAAATCTGTTTGAGAAGGTTGCCTCGGTATTGGCGTATTTGAGGTATGTATCATGTTAACAGACTGAGGCAGGTATTCAATCCGATCGCGCTTTTTAGACAATGGTCCTTTTAAAGGCAATGTTTGTGTTCACTGAGACCACATTCACGGAAAATACCTAAATGGTGCATTGTCCCAATGTGCGATCAGATTCGATCCCGGCCTTAGAGGGAAGTTTAGTTGTGCATTGTGTGTTAACTACAGCTTGTTGTACTGCAACAATGCTCTATTTGACACCCAGGAACTGCATTAGCAAGATAACTTGATCGTTAACTCAAAAGACAAATGCAACAGACAAAGAAAACGGTAGACAATGAGATCCGACTGGGCACAAACTAGTTGTTTCAATGTAATTTGTCAACATATTGTGACGATAAATCTGTTTGAAACACATTTGGATTTGCAAAAAGTAATCAACCAGTAGTGTTTTCATATCATTTCAACCTGCGTTGCAAACATTGAAATACAATTACTTAACCTAACTTCACCATAATCATCAAACTATGTACTGTATATGTTGAAATCCATGTAAAATTGCAAAAAATCTCACTTAGGATCTACATGGGAATTGCAGCACATGCAACATCAGATCCATTCTTTTTATGACCATGTTGTTCTTTCTGCTTGCATTTTGTATTTATATAAATGTGTGTATTTTCTGTAATGTATATAATTCAGGGCTCATCTGTAAAAGAGCCATTGGTTATAGTATGACTCCCTGATGAAATAATGGTTTAAAAAATTATATATATAAGTGTATATTGGATGGATTAAATTATGTTGAATTTCATACTTGATTAGACATATTTTATTTGACCTTGTTTCAATGTCGATAGTAAAAAGTTGTGTTAGTTTCTGCTGAGCTATTATCTCAACACAAATGGACACGGATCAGCGTCCATACTCATTTGCATAGCTATGCTGTACCGTAATAACATTGAATGATTGAAAGTAACTCCTTTATCTTGTTTTACACCAGCTATGTGAAAGTAAGTTCAGAATAAGATTGGGTTAATGTAGGCTACATTCAATGTAGTACATTGACATCTGATTTGCCCAAAGGACACCATCATTTCAATGTATAGCTAGGTATACTATCATTAATTTATGATTGTTTGCTATAAATTTAGAAGTATTTACGATTAGCCCTATAAATAGGATGCCACATGAAATATATTAATAATACACTTTTACCTTTGGAAATTGTATTTAATAAATATGTTATTCATAATACTCTGAACAAAAATATAAACGCAACATGCAACAATTTCAACAATTTTAATGAGTTACAGTTCATATAAAAAATCTGTCAATTTAAATAAATAAATTAAGCCAGAATCTATAAATTTCACATGACTGGGCAGGGGCACACCCACGTGTGAGCCTGGGAGGGTATAGGCCCACCCACTTGGGAGACTGGTCCACCCACTGGGGAGCAAGGCCCAGCCAATCAGAATTTTTTTTACCCACAAAGGGGCTTTATTACAGACGGAAATACTCCTCAATTTCATCAGCTGTCCGGGTGGCTAGTCTCAGACATTCCCGCAGGTGAAGAAGCCAGTTGTGGAGGTCCTGGGCTGGTGTGGATACATGTGGTCTGCAGTTGAGACTGGTTGGACATACTGACAAATTTTCTAAAATGACATTAGTTGAGAAATGAACATTCAATTCTCTGGCAACAGCTCTGGTGGACATTCTTGCAGTCACCATGTCAATTGCACACTCCCTCAAAACTTGAGACATCTGTGGCATTGTGTTGTGACAGAGTTGATATTTTTGTTCAGTATATATATTGATAAGACTATTAATATAATGAATGTGGCATTCTATTTATAGGGCTACATTTTCATATGATATTTTGTGATTGACATTGCAAGATGTGTTGCCACACTGGTGAAAAGGGTACAGTATCTAGTCAACCTGTTTGATGCCGACTGACACCTGCACCCAATTGACTTGATTGCCTTTAGTATGAGAAGCCTACGATAATTAACACAAAGCACAACCAATTTCAAGCTAAACAAGCCCTGTGGAGAAGACGATTGCTGAAGAGGTAAGACAATCATTTTATCACCTATAGACTTATTTTGATTGTTTGTTGGACTACTGCAATTGAGCTGTGACTTATCATCAACGGTGGCGTAAATGCCATGCAGCTGTTTTAGCTCTTGTAGAGTCTAGCGATAATGGAAAATCTGACATTTTGACTGAAACTAGTGTAGATGGTAACGTGAGTGACACCTCCAGTGTTACAACAAGTGATTGTACTGAAAGGTTGTTTGATAGGGATGAGATTAAGAGGTCGTCTGATTGTGTGAAGCAGGATCTTCTCAAACTGCAACAAAGGGTGGTATATGTGTGAAGCTGGGATCTTGGGCTAATGAAAATAACCTCACCAGGGGTGGAATAAATAGTTTCAGATTAAAGGCTCTTTGAACGGAAGGGTAGAGTTACACTCTGAGGGGACACATCCAGAGAGAAAATATGAATTCAATAACTTGGCCTACATGGCTAGCCATCAAGTAGCTACATCTCCATTAGTAGACTCTGGAGTTTCTTGTATTTCATGGTTTCTATTAGATTATATGCATATAGTGTGCTTGGGCGTCATGATTTTCCTTAAATGAGGCCCTAAAACATGCATTGTCTTCCTGTCAAATCAAGTTGTCAGAGGCTCTGATCTCCTTTCAAAGGCTTATTGACAAAATAATTTTCCTGACAACCTCTGTGACTGGCAGGACTCGACTGACGAAAGGCCATGGAGCACAGGTAGTTTTTGCTTTACACTGGTCCCATAGTATTGAAGGATGTTTCCAAAAAGGTCTAACCTGGACGATGCTGTGTCGCATCCGGCCACGACCGGGAGACCCATGAGGCTGCGCACAATTGGCCCAGCGTTGTCCGGGTCAGGGGAGAGTTTGGCCGGCCGGGAAGGCCTTGTCCCATGCACACTGACTTCGGTTGCCAGCTGTACGGTGTTTCCTCCAACACATTGTTGCGGGTGCCTTTCAGGCAAGCAGTGTGTAAAGAAGCAGTGTGGCTTGCGTCTGTACGGGAGTTGCAGCGATGGGACAAGAATGTAACTACCAATTGGACATCATGAAAAATGGGTGAACATAAATAAATAAATAAAAGCCCACATAATCCATTGGTACAAGAGACAAGGCGACTGTCTGAATCAAGCCAAGTGAAACATACTGCCAAGAACATCCAACCATCATCACCGTTGGTAGGATAATCATAATCGTAGGTCATCAATTTTATTTTCCAATGATTGCATGTTAGCAAGTTAAATGGATGGCAGTGGGACTTCACTCGCTCACCTAAGGATTCTCAGAAGGCAGCCCGATCTGTGCCCTCTTTTCCTCCATATGTTCTTACGGAAAAAGCTTCTTCCAGTTCATGGTGAGGAATCGCTGTTCTGATGTACTGTCACGCTCGTCGAAATGAGTAGACCAAGGTGTAGCGTGCATAGAGTTCCACATAATTTTAATAAACCGAAACTCACTGAACAAACAACCAAACGAAACGTGAAGCTACTGTTGTGCACTCAGGCAACGAAATGTAGACAAGATCCCACAAACACAAATGAGGAAATGGCTACCTAAATATGATCCCCAATCAGAGACAACGATAAACAGCTGTCTCTGATTGGGAACCATATCAGGCCAACATAGACATACAAAACACCTAGATGACCCACCCTAGTCACTATCACGCCCCAACCAACATAGAGAAAAAACAGCTTACTATGGTCAGGGCATGACATGTACAAAAGTTACTACCAAGAAGGCTCAAATGCAGCACAAGCCACCAGGTAATGACGACCCCTTTGTCTCCCCAATTTCGTAATATCCAATTAGAGTCCCATCGCTGCAACTCCTGTACGGACTCGGGAGAGGCGAAGGATGGGAGCCGTGCATCCTCCAAAACATGACCCTGCCAAGCTCGCTTATCTCGGAAGCCAGCCGCACCGACGTGTCTGAGGAAACACTGTACAACTAGTGACCGAAGTCAGCTTGCAGGCTCCCGGCTGCCACAAGGAGTTGCTAGAGTGCAATGGGAAAAGGAATCCCGGACGGCCAAACCCTCCCCTAACCCAGACGACGCTGGGCCAATTGTGTGCTGCCTCATGGGTCTCCCGGTTACAGTCTGCTGTAATGCATCAAGCACTGCGATGCAGTGCCTTAGACCGCTGTGCCACTCGGGAGGCCCCAACATCTTATTCATGATCATTGTATTTGATAAAGGTATTCCATTTGTAAAAACAATTGGCATGATGTTGTCTAATCTATTATTTCAGAGAATCATCTTGGTCTCTCACATGGCTTAACCCTGGAACTTGAGGGCTCGAGGTTTCTTTCTGCCTAATTAATTGAGGGTTCCCCCTCACCAAATCGATGCAAAGGATCAGACGCAAGTATGAAACTCTCCATTTAGAATTTTGGTTTAAAGTTTAATAGAAATGACAATGTGTTTAGGTTGCATTTTAGGTTGCCTTTTAATACTTTTACACTTAAATGTGTTTTTTGGTGGGAGAGGACCTACCCAAGCGCCATAACCTGTACCACTGCCACTGAGAAGGAAAAGGATAAAACACCATGCAAGCCACCAAGTGTGTGAATATGGAAACGGCAAACTAAAACGTTGCGCATGTCCTAACCCAGCGATTTATATTGTGTTGGACCCTTCACAACATAAGCCAACCCCTTATTCTCATTCTTGATCGATGTATTTGGGAAAGGTATTCTAATTTTACCAAGAATTGCCATGTGGTCCAATATTATCCAGCAGAGAATCTTGAGCATTCATTCTCCAAGGACAGGTCATGTGGGAGACCGAGGTCTCCTTTTGCCTCTTCAGATGACCAAGAGACCAAGACCAAGAGACCAAGAGATGACCAAGGACCGAGAGACTGAAAAACAGCTTCTATCTCAAGGCCATCAGACTGTTAAACAGCCTGCTAACCATGTGTATGTGACAAATAAAAAATTTGATTTGACATTGTGATCTGATTTGATCAAAACACACCATGAATTCAACAGGGATTGTCACCAATCCATGAAGTGTGTTGATTAGACGTTTAGAAGTAGTTGCCATTTTATGATGTAGGCTTCTTTACATAAGGATAAGAGCCTAAGATAAGAATATGAAAACAGACTATCACCCAGGACCTTTGATGTTGCACGCTCTTGAAAACCACAATACAATTGTACTCGTGGTGCAAAATGTATCTTCCAGACATGGACATCTATAGTACTGTTGGCTATTTTCATTCTGTGTAACACAATTAGAGCAGTGACCTCGAACAGCATTGTGTAAATCTTTGTCCATGTAAAAACTTTTTGTCAGTCAAGAATGGTTGAAATGGTGAACAAGTGAGCAACTATGTACATACATTCTGGTCATGTTGAAAGTGTATTGGGATGATGTTTATTCAGCTTTAAATGAGGTGTACCATGTAGAAACACCACAGCACTCCTTGGTGGATATCATGGGGGTGATTCCAGAGTGCATAGAGGGAAGGGGTCAGAACTGTCTTTTGCAGATTTTGCCCACAGCAATCCAAATAAATGGTTAAACCCCAACCCTCCAACATATAACTCGTGGCTGCAAAAGGTTTGGGAGCTGTATGAGATGGAATAAATAACACATTCACTTAAATGAAAAAGACCTACATTAATTAAGATGGAGCCCAGTACTTAACATTGTATTTGTGCTATTTTGTGTGTGGGTTTGGGTGTCTTTTTCTATTGCTCTTTTTGTTTATAATAATTATTATCTCTGGCTGGAAATGTGCCAACTTACATATTCACTTATTTTACCATGAACTGGAACAATCTGTATTAATATTTGTTTATATTCATCTGCATTTTAAAATGGTAAAAAAAACACAGTTGAAATAATGTATTGCACCCCAAAATAGACGTACAAGTTTTTTTTTTAAAGTACAAATCTGGCACAGGCTTCTGGAATCACAGATAAGATATAAAATAAACAAAAAAAACTCTCATCCCTTTACTTACTGGCCCTTGTGGTCAGGTGCATATTTCAGACAGCTTGACACCGCCTGTAGTATTTCTGCCTCCGTAGCCTTTGGTTTTGTCACGTGCGTGTGTCGATCTGTGCCTGCGTGTAGGCATGCATGAATCCATCTGCGTATGTACGAACAAACGTGTGTGTGTGCGCGTGTGGGTGGTGTGAGGGAGTCAGTAGTTAGGGGGGAAAGCAGGCATGCAGCACACAGGAATACTGTAGGATGCTGTGAGAGTGGGCCTTTGCTCTGGCTCTAACCTATGGCTCTCATTTGCAGCCTTTAATAGCCCGCTATATTAGACTGTAATCTACCTGATCCCGATTTAATGTGGCTCCCTCGGCCAGACGTGAGACGAATACTAAACAGGCAGCCATGCGCAGATCACCAAGCTGCAGTCCCCACGGCCTTGTCCATTGTGTGTGTGTGTGTGTGTGTGTGGGGGGGGGGGGGGGGATCAGTATAAATGCCAACCACTTCCTCCCTCTGGCTGCAAAGGTGTATTATGTTCATTAGGGCCTGTTTTTCAGGTTCTATTCTATGGCAGGTGTTCAACTGGACTAGTTATTACTTAACTTGCTGCTGATCTAAGAAATTGAAGTGTTGTAGACAGTTATTTTCTTATGAGATAATATAGAAATTTCTCATGTTGTTGATTCCAACAGCTGCCTTTCTCACAAGTGATGATTTACAGCTTTGGAGTGTAATGTTTGTTTTACCATTCGTCAGTGGTGTTCTCTGTAAACACACAGACACACACAAAAACTGGTGTAATGGAAATATGACACCATGTGGCAGGGCTGGATTGGCCATCTGGCAATTCTGGCAGATGCCAGAAGGGCTGGACCATTTTTTAGCTGGGTCAAAATTGACACACACAAATTAAAAAAGTGACATTGCCTGCAGAAATGGCTGGCCCCTCTACCAAAATGGGCCAGCCCGGTTTTCTCTCCCGGATGAGGCGGCCCGAAACCTACTTTGATTACGTCAAGAAGCCCGTAGTGTGGCAGATTACGCGGTATACTTTCGCACATTGGCAGCGAAGAATGCCTGCCTGGAACCCGGAGTCTCCGTTCGATACTTTTCGTCATGGACTATCGTAGGAGATTAAAGATGAGCTTGCAGCTCGGGAGTTACCCCTGGACCGTGACTCCATCATAGCCTTAACTATAAGGATCGATGGACGTCTACGGGAATGCAGGGGGGAGAGGTCTGTTTTCAGCCCGCTCATTTGTCCACGGCTGCTTGCTCGCCCCCGAAGAACCTCGAGAGTCCCCGATGCCTGCATTTCTGAGAGGATTCGAAGTCACCCGAGTGCCCTCGGGAATCATCAGGAACGGGCGACTCGTTTTCTACTGTGCTTATGCAACAGGGCAGAGCTAAATTGTCACCTCAGGAACAATTACATAGGCTTTACTCCAACAGTTGCCTGTATTGTGGTGCTATAGGGCATTACAAATCCACCTGTCCAGTGAAAGACCAGACTCATCAGTTAGGTAAGAGTACTATGGTGGGCCATACTGGGAACTCCCATTACTCGCACTCCCTTCCATGTTATCCTGCTGTGGGGTGACCAGTCTAAACTTTGGGTCTGATGAGAGTTTTATGGACCCTACTCTGGTATCGGAGCTGGGTATCTCCACGCAACTTCTCTCCGTTCCCATGGACACCAGAGTACTGGATGGACGCACCATTGGCAATGTCACTTATAATACGGTGCCCATTAACCTGACTGTGTCAGGCAATCACAGTGAGTCCATACAGCTTCTTCTCATTGAATCTCCCTATGTTCCTGTTGTTTTGGGATTTTCATGGCTACAGAGGCACAACCCTGTTATTGACTGGACCACTGGTTCTATCCTGGGATGGAGCCTGTTCTGCCACTCACATTGTCTTAAGGCGGCGCAGCCTGCCCCGGGATGTCCTCCTGCGGGCTCTGTTAAAGCCTCTCATTTTTCCGCCACTCCCAAGTACCAGGACCTCTTGGAGGTTTTTCAGCAAGACTCGCGCCACCTCCCTCCCTCCGCATCGACCCTACGATTGCGCTATTGATCTCCTCCCGGGCACAACACCGCCTCATGGGTGGCTAGATTCCCTGTCTGGCCCTGAGACCAAGGCCATAGAGGAGTACATTGAGGACTCTCTGGCTGCTGGGATCATTCGTCCTTCTTCCTCCCCTGCCAGCGCAGGGTTCCTCTTTGTGGAAAAAAAGGACAAGACCCTGAGTCCATGTATCAATGACATCACGTTTAAGAATCGTTACCCTCTACCACTCCTCTCCTCAGCTTTCGTACCTCTCCAGGGGGCAACCATCTTTTCTAAGTTGGACCTTCAGAATGCCTACCACCTAGTTCGGATACACAAAGAAGACGAGTGGAAGATGGCATTTAACACATCTAGTGGACACTATGAGTACCTGGTCATGCCATTTGGACTCACCAACTTTCCCGCAGTAGTGTTCCAAGCCTTGGTCAATAATATGCTCTGTGACATGTTGAATTGATTTGTGTTTGTATACCTCGACGACGTCCTTCTTTTCTCCCGTTCTGCTCAAGAATATGTCCTCCATGTCTGACAAGTCCTTCAGCACCTCTTAGAGAACCATTTGTTCGTGAAAGCAGAGAAGTGCAAATTCCCCTGCTCCACTATCTCCTTTCTGGGATATATCATCAATGAAGGGAATGTTCAGATGGATCCTGAAAGATGAGAGTGGTGATGGATTGGCCCCAAACCACATCCAGAGTACAGCTGCAATGTTTCCTGGGATTTGCTCATTTCTACCGCCGGCTTCATTCGGGGCTACAGAACTCTGGTGGCTCCTCTCTCTGCACTCACTTCTCCCAAGGTGCCGGTCACATGGTCCCCCAGCTGTTGACAAGGCATTTTTGGCCCTTAACTTCTTGCGACTCCAAACCCGTATCCGGGAGCGTAATCATAGCCTCAAGCTCATTACCATAACGCAACGTTTACTATTCATGAAAATCACAAATGAAATTAAATAAATATATTGAAACACAAGCTTAGCCTTTTGTTAACAACACTGTCGTCTCAGATTTTCAAAATATGCTTTTCAACCAAAGCTACACAAGCATTTGTGTAAGAGTATTGATAGCCTAGCATAGCATTAAGCCTAGCATTCAGCAGGCAACATGTTCACAAAAACAAGAAAAGCATTCAAATAAAATCATTTACCTTTGAAGAACTTCGGATGTTTTCAATGACGAGACTCTCAGTTAGATAGCAAATGTTCATTTTTTCCAAAAATATTATTTGTGTAGAAGAAATAGCTCCGTTTTGTTCATCACGTTTGGCTAAGAAAAAAAAACGAAAATGCAGTCACTACAACGCCAAACTTTTTTCCAAATTATCTCCATAAAATCGACAGAAACATGGCAAACTTTGTTTAGAATCCATCCTCAAGGTGTTTTTCACATATCTATTCGATGATAAATCATTCGTGGCAGTTGGTTTCTCATCAGAGGCAAATGGAAAAATACTGCAGCTGGAGATTATGCAATAATTGCGACGGAGGACACCAAGCGACCACCTGGTAGATGTAGTCTCTTATGGTCAATCTTCCAATGATATGCCTACAAATACGTCACAATGCTGCAGACACCTTGGGGGAAACATGGAAAACGTAAGCTGACTCCTAGCTCCTCCACAGCCATATAAGGAGTCATTGCCATGAGGCGGTTTCAAAAAATGCGGCACTTCCTGATTGGATTTATATCTGGGGTTTTTCTGTAACATCAGTTCTGTGGCACTCACAGACAACATCTTTGCAGTTTTGGAAACGTCAGAGTGTTTTCTTTCCAAAGTTGTCAATTATATGCATAGTCGAGCATCTTTTCGTGACAAAATATCTTGTTTAAAACAGGAACGTTTTTCATCCAAAAATGTAAATAGCGCCCCCTATATCCAAGAAGTTAAGCATCGGCTTACTACAGCCCCCATACTTATCCATCTGGAGCCGTCCTGTCAGTTCGTGGTTGAGGTTGATGCTTCTGACGTTGGAGTGGGAGCCATCCTGTCCCAGCAGTCAGCCCAGGACCAAAAGCTGCATCCCTGTGCCTTTCTGTCCCATCGTCTCAACCCCGCTGAGAGAAACTAAGACGAAGGAAATCGGGAACTCCTGGCGGTCAAGATGGCTGGTGTAGTGGTTGGTAGGGGTGGAAAATACATTTTTGGTGTGGACCGACCATAAGAATTTAGAATATCTCCACACAGCCAAGCGCCTTAACTCTAGGCAGGCTCTGTTATTCACCAGGTTCAACTTCACCATCTCCTACCGCCCAGGGTCAAAGAATGTGAAGCCGGACCCTCTCTCTCGCATGTATAGTTCTGCTGCCACACCTTTTGACTCTGAGACCTTCCTCCCTACCTCATGTCTTGCAGATACAGTTGTCTGTGATAAGGCACAACGACCCTGGCCTTCCTCCGACAATGCTTCTGGTGGTCCATTATGGTTCCTGACGTCACAGCCTTTGTCGCCGCATGCACTGTGTATGTGCTCAGAATAAGACTCCACAGCAAGCTCCGGCTGGCCTCATTCAGCCACTCCCTGTTCCTCATCACCCCTGGTCCCATATATCCCTGGATTTTGTTACTGGGCTTCCTCCGTCTGATAGCAACACCAATATCCTGAAAGTAGTAGATAGGTTCTCTAAAGCCACCTACTTCATTCCTCTCCCCAAGTTACCTTCAGCCAAGGAGACGGCCCAGCTCATGGTGCATCTTCCAAATCCATAGACTCCCTGTCGACATTGTCTCTGATCGTGGTCCTCAATTCTCGTCCTGATTCTGGAAGGCATTATGCACCGTCATTGGGTCGTCGTCCAGCCTGTCCTCCGGGTTTCATCCCCAGACCAATGGCTAGTTAGATCGTGCCAATCAAGACCTGGAGACAACGCTGAGGTGCCTTGTCTCGACCAACCCCACCACCTGGAGCCAGCAACGTTTGTGGGTGGAGTATGCCCGGAACACTCCTCCCTGCCCAGCCACTGGGCTCTCGTGCTCCATGGGGTATCTACCCCTGCTCTTCCCAGAGAAAGAAGAAGATCTCAACATACCCTCGGCCCAGATGTTCGTCCACCGCTATTGGCATACCTGGAAAAGAGCTTGTCTACTCTTCTCAAGACCACCTCCAGATATCGTCGTCGACAAGCGGACCGCTACTGGACTCCGGCCCAGTACCCTCCATATAAATCCCACTTTTCATGCATCCAGGATTAAGCCCTTGTCTCACAGCCCTTTGGCTCCTGTTTTCAATTAAACGGATGGCCGTTTTATTGACAGCGTACACGGTGTGACACCTCCTGTGTGTTCGACCTCGGAGCATGGGTTTCCAGTACCTGGTTGACTGGGAGGGTTATGGCCCGGAGGAGAGGTGCTGGGTCCCCACTAAGGATATTCTGGACCTGGCCCTCATTGCCGACTTTCACCACTGGCACCCCGGTCAACCAGGTATTTGCCCAGATGGGAAGGGGGGGGGGTATGGCGCCCCTGGGAGGGAGGGGGGGGTGGTACTGTCACACCCTGATCCTGTTCACCTGACTTTGTGCTTATCCCCAGTGTATTTATACTTGTGTTCTCTGTTTGTCTGTCGCCAGTTCGTCTTGTCTCGTCAAGCCTACCAGGGTGTTTTTCAGTGCTCCTGTTTTTCCTAGTCTCTGTTTTCTAGCCCTCTCGGTTCCGACCTTTTCTGCCTGCCCTGACACTGAGCCCGCCTGCCGAACTGTACCTTTCGGGCTCTGACCTGTTTAATGAACTTCTGCCTGTCCTCGACCTGCCTATTGCCTGCCCCTTGTATTTTAATAAATATCAGAGACTCTAACCATCTGCCTCCTGTGTCTGCATCTGGGTCTTGCTCTGTGTCGTTATAAAGATATTTGATATAGTAAATGTGTTTTGAGGATTTTCAACCCCAAATTATTTACCTTCTGATATCAAGATAAAATGCCAGGGCTAAATTATTGTCCCAGTCCACCCCTGCCATGGAGCTACTTCAAATAACCCTAGACATTATGGGTATGCACAGCACATTTTATTTGCTGACTGGCCCACACCTCTAACACCACAGTATGAGGACAAACAAAGGAGTAAATAATAAACAACAGCAGTAATTACCAGTGGCGTAAAGTAGTTAAGTAAAAATACTTTAAAGTACTTCTTAAGTAGTTTTTTGGGGTATCTGTACTTTACTATTTATATTTTTGTAAACTTTTACTTCACTACATTCCTAAAGAAAACAATCTACATTGTACGACACACCCTTTTCTTGACACCCAAAAGTACTCGTGACATTTTGAATGCTAAGCAGGACATGCAAATTGTCAAATTCACACACATATCAAGAGAACATCCCTGGTCATCTCTACTGCCTCTGATCTGGTGGACTCACTAACACAAATACTTTGTTTGTAAAGATGTCTGAGTGTTGGAATGTGTCCCTGGCTTTCCGTAAATAAATAAAAACATTTTAAAATTGGTGCAGTCTGGTTTGCTTACTATAAGGAATGTGAAATGACTTATTCTTATATGTTTGATACTTAAGCATATTTAAAACCAAATACTTTAAAACTTTTACTTAAGTAGTATTTTACTGGGTGAATTTTTAAGGCATCTTTACTTTTACTCAAGTATGACAATTGGATACTTTCTCCACCACTGGTGAATACTTGATTTCATCCATATCTTAGAGGGAATTATTCAACAGTACTGTAAGGTTCCAGGCATATAACAGTCATTGATTGACCTTTTACCAGATTAGATTTTTTGGTTTTGGACCTTTTTCCTGGTTTTGAACATTTTACTTTCATTGAGCTGCTCAGCTCGGAGCATGTAAATGTACCATGTTAATTAACGTGAAAATGTTTCTCAGTTCTATAATGTGTCACATTTATCTTCACTCAATTTAATGTTCACTATTTCAGTACTTCTGTATGAATATATCGCCCCATGCTTATGTAACAGATCAGAGATGTGCATGGTTAATCAAATATTCAGATATCCAATATTTTTCTAATTTAAATAAAAAATATCCATTTGACATTTTTACATTCAACGATATATCATTAAAAAAAAGTATTATTAATTGAATAAAAAGATTGGTAGCCTTCATGTGTGTAGCTTGTTGTTTATGTTGGCCAATCAATGTGGCAAAGAGGCTCAGTGTGTAGCAAGTAGGGTGAGAGTTCCCTAATGCAATGCAAATTGGAATGAAATAACAGAATTAAAAGTTAGAGAAATGAGAAGACGTAAGCTACAACAAGCAACCAAAAGGTAGGCTGTTGTTTTATCTGAATGGGAATTGGGTGAAAGCACAGCATGTGGCCTCAATTAGCCTAGCTAGAGAGGCACTGATATATGAGATGATAAATAACACTGTGCCTGCTACAAGTTAGTTAGTCTTGGCTGTAGCCCGAGTTGCCTTGGCGTCTCTCTCTCTCCCTCTGTCTGCTCAGCTCACTCATCTCATACACACCGCCCCCTCCGCAGCTGCAGCAATAGAGTGCCAGTCTCTCCCTCGCGCAGCAGTACTTAGGTTAGAAGCTTAAGTTTAAAAAAGCACATGTATTTCGAATATCTGCATATCTGTCAAAAATGTATGATACTATTCAAATAGTGCAATTATTTCAAACCCTCATCCCCAGAACAGACAGTGATAAATCAGAGAGTGGATCGGACTGAGGAGATTGCACCCTTTACCTGTACAAGTCCTGCTGAGTCAAAGGCTGTCTTAATATGTACACTGTTTACCTGGACAGCCTAAGGTGTGTGTAGGAAGTCAGATGTGTGCACATGCATGTGTGTCCATGCCTGCCTGCACTGCATTAGAGTGGGACCTCCCAATCCACCACCATCACATTGAGCACAAAAAACAGCCAGGCTCTATCTGCAGTGCGACGGAGTGGAGACGGCCGACAGGGGGATCGTTACTCAGGCCATAAAAGAGCCATTTACAGGATGGAGAAGCGAACGGGGAGTCAGTAAGCACGAAGTCTCTCCTCCTGCACCATCCGGGCCACCACAACACACCACAATGAAACGTTCGTTAACTAGGCAAATCAGTTAAGAACAATTTCTTATTTACAATGACGGCCTAACCCGGACGACGCTGGGCCAATGTGTGCCCTATGGGACTCTGCCCTATGGGACTCTGCCCTATGGGACTCTGCCCTATGGGACTCTGCCCTATGGGACTCTGCCCTATGGGACTCCCAATCGCAGCCGGATATGATACAGCCTAAATACCTACTGTATATAATGGTCAAAAGTAGCGTAACTTTGGAGTAGAAATGTCTTGGCTTATTGATCTGTACTTATAACTGGGACTTATTTATTCATTAGTTATAGAAAAATCATCCACTCAGAAAAACGTTAAATCAAATTATTTACACACATTTTACCAAACAGTGCTTCCCCTCAAAAGAGCAACCATTTGTTGCTATTCCACATTTTTTTTCTCTGCCATTGTTTTTGTTGGGCGCTTTATGCACAGGCCAGGGGACGAAGGGGAGAGGGAGGCGGTGAGGGAGGTGGCTCTCTCTGTATGTTCACCGTGTTTGCCTTCCTAATCAGTCCTGCCGTATGCCCGGGCGCTTTATTAGAACCTAGTCTGTAGCAGGAACCATGCTGTGGCTCCTCTTGACAAGGCCCTCTCCCCCAGGCTACATGTCTGAAGCACACCCTGTGCAGGGGGCACACACGCACACACACACTCTTTCCCCCTCCACCTTCTTTCTCTGTCTCTCCTACTCTCTCTTTCTTCCCTCATCCATCCTCCCTTCATCGCCTGCAATGCGGGGTAGATGGGCAAAGCTGGCACAGGGTGCAGTGTCTGCTGTATGGAACATCGGAAGTGTGTGTGTGTGTGTGTGTGTGTGTGTGTGTGTGTGTGTGTGTGTGTGTGTGTGTGTGTGTGTGTGTGTGTGTGTGTGTGTGTGTGTGTGTGCGTGTGCGCGTGCGCGTGTGCGTGTGCGTGTGCGTGTGTGTCCTTGTCAGTCTCTGTCACAGTCAGATTGTAGAGAGCAAGTGGGCCCATGGGAGACGGAGGCAGATGGGATGGTGTCACCTTCCTTTCATTGGAGCGTGACACTGTCATCAATTCAGTTTTTTGCCAGTTTCCTCTTTCCATGTTACTCCTTTCAAGCTGTACTCTGTATTCACCATTCAAACTGTCCAGTCAGTTTGAATCTATTCAGTCATATCAGCTGTGATTGTTAATGTATAAGAGTTAGATTACCTGCAGTTGACGTTATCGAAGATGATTACTTTCAAAAGTACCTATATCAAAGTTTTTGTCATTCTTATCATTGGATTACCCATATTATTTGACGTTAACAAATATTTCCACATGTTCTCTGTATCCATAACAATATCAAAGTTCACATCGCTGGTTAACCTCCCTCACAAATATCTGACAGACCTTCCTCTCTCCACCTCAGTCAAGTAATATGACAAAAACCTCGTAAAAAACAACCAGATATTGGACTGACCGAGCCAATAAACCACAGGGCTCTGACACAAACTCCTCTAACTCCTCCATCTCGTGGCAATTTAGCGCCAGGCAGCTGACTTCACGAAGGGATGCCTTTTAAAAGAACACGGGAGGCTAGCTTTGTGCCATCAAACAGTGCTGGTCGTTAGGATGTCGGAAGCCGATGGGAGCCGAAATGGCAGCGAGAGTTTCACAGCGGCGATAGTAAACAGACTTTATGGTGCATTACCGAGGCCCAAGAGCAGACAGCCTGCATGGCGTACCTCATCCCAGCGCACAGTCAAATTAAAAGCGTTCCCGCCGTGTATGATATGGGATGCCTTTGCCTCGCTGCTGCGCCTCAAAGTCTTTGCTCTATGGAAACACATGCCTGTGCATGCTAACACACACACACACTCAAATAAACAAGCACACACACACAAGTGGTGCGTGCAAACACATACTCTCTCATTCCTCTATTCCCTGTGAATAAGTCCATCTACTGGACTTCAATAAGTGCCAATGTGACTGTTACTCCCCAGCCACACTTGCACACATCCATGCAAACACACACACACACACACAAACACAAACACATACAGTTGAAGTTGGAAGTTTACATAAACCTAAGCCAAATACATTTAACTCAGTTTTTCACAATTCCTGACATTTAATCCGAGTAAGAATTCCCTGTCTTAGGTCAGTTAGGATCACCACTTTATTTTAAGAATGTGAAATGGCAGAATAATAGTAGAGAGAGATTTATTTCAGCTTTCATTTCTTTCCTCACATTCCCAGTGGATGAGACGCTTACATACACTTAATTAGTATTTGGTAGCATTGCCTTTAAATTGTTTAACTTGGGTCAAACGTTTTGGGTAGCCTTCCACAAGCTTTCCACAATAAGTTGGGTGAATTTTGGCCCATTCCTCCTGACAGAGCTGGTGTAACTGAGTCAGGTGTGTAGGCCTCCTTGCTCGCACACACTTTTTCAGTTCTGCCCACAAATGTTCTATTGGATTGAGGTCAGGGCTTTGTGATGGCCACTCCAATACCTTGACTTTGTTGTCCTTAAGCCATTTTGCCACAACTTTGGAAGTATGCTTGGGGTCATTGTCCATTTGGAAAACCCATTTGCGACCAAGTTTTAACTTTAATTGATGTCTTGAGATGTTGCTTCAATATCTCCACATCATTTTCCTGCCTCATTATGCCATCTATTTTGTGAAGTTAACCAGTCCCTCCTGCAGCAAAGCACCCCCACAACATGATGCTGCCATCACTGTGCTCCACGGTTGGGATGGTGTTCTTCGGCTTACAAGCTTCCCCCTTTTTCCTCCAAACATAACGATAGTCATTATGGCCAAACAGTTCTATATTGTTTCATCAGACCAGAGGACATTTCTCCAAAAAGTCCGATCTTTGTCGCCATGTGTAGTTGCAAACCGTAGTCTGTTTTTTTAATTGGCGGTTTTGGAGCAGTGGCTTCTCCCTTGCTGAGCAGCCTTTGAGGTTATGTTGATATAGGACTTGTTTTACTGTGGATATAGATACTTTTGTACCTGTTTCCTCCAGCATCTTCACAAGGTCATTTGCTGTTGTTCTGGGATTGATTTGCACTTTTCGCACCAAAGTACGTTCATCTCTAGGAGACAGAACACGTCTCCTTCCTGAGTGGTATGATGGCTGCGTGGTTCCATGGTGTTTATACTTGCATACTATTGTTTGTACTGATGAATGTGGTACCTTCAGGCATTTGGAAATTGCTCCCAAGGATGAACCAGACTTGTGGAGGTCTACAAATTGTTTTCTGAGGTATTGGCTGATTTCTTTAGATTTTCCCATGATGTCAAGCAAAGAGGCACTGCGTTTGAAGGTAGGCCTTGAAATACATCCACAGGTACACCTCCAATTGACTCAAATAATGTCAGAAGCCTCTAAAGCCATGACATACTTTTTTGGATTTTCCCAAGCTGTTTAAAGGCAGCTTAGTGTATGTAAACTTCTGACCCACTGGAATTGTGATACAGTGAATTATAAGTGAAATAATCTGTCTGTAAACAATTGTTGTAAAAATGACTTGTGTCATGCACGAAGTAAATGTCCTAACCGACTTGCCAAAACGATAGTTTGTTAACAAGACATTTGTGGAGTGGTTGAATAACGAGTTTAATGACTCCAAACTAAGTGTATGTAAACTTCTGACTTCAACTGTACATACACACATCCCACCTACACAGGGTTCTAATCCGATATCAATGCAAAACACTCGGGTGAACCAGCATAAGAGAAGCTTTCAGCATAGGCCCACTACGGAGGAGAGTAAATAATAATACACCACATACAGGGCTTTGCACTGCAATTTGGGCCATTTAAAAAAAGGATGGTATTGGCACCAATGTCAAGGGAAAGGAAATATATATGTATTTACTGTTGAAAATAAGCATGTTATAGCATGTAAGGCTGTTTACTTTCCATTTTGAGATTTAAGATCTATGACAAGTATGTGACTTTTGTGTGAAACAGAGTGGTCCATTTTGTCAACCATTATGTAGGTTTCAAGTTCACAGCACGTCTGTTATTTTCTCTATCTACAGAACAGAGCCCTATACATACTGTACCTCAATATCTCTATAACCCATATATGCAAAAATAGTTGCCACATTGATTCTGTGAGATACGTTCCTGTTTTCCTTTTTTACTACAGCTTTACAAATCAAAACAACGTAGCTAAATTCTCCCCATCCCACATTTCACTTACATTCACAACCACAACAAATTAAAAAAACGCCTCTCGTTCAACCGCCGACGTGTTTCCATCTAAAAGTGGGCCGAACTTCCATCAGTTGGGCGTAGTGGAGAGACTGCTGGAAAACAGACCCCCTGCTAGCTCGCTAATAAGACAAGCCCAATCCAACGCTTCTCCATCAGAAGCTTCATAACTCGTTAGGGTAATTACAACTATCACACGTTGATTCCACCGGTAGTAATTAAGAGACAACTTGTCAAAGGGAATAGAGGAGCTAGACAGCTCTTCCGCACACAACAAACTCACTATCCAGGCAATTAGCTAAAGGCGTCAGTCATACAAAAGTTATACTTAAACTGGTTCTGTAGTAGATTATTAAGAATGTCTCAACCTGTGTTCAAGAATGTCCTTTTTACCTTTATTCAGATTACAACCTCTCACTCAGTTATTTGAAAATGAAATCATCTCCAAAATATCCCATAAAGAGTTGGTTGCAATGTCAGTTTAATCCACTGGAAAAGACAGAACAAATATTACAACAAATATTATGGTTAAACTCAAAAATACTAATTGATTAAAAGACTATATTCTTGGAAGAAATGTTTACAAATGTCATAATATTTGTAAATGATATCATAAATAGGACTGGTGGAGTTATGTAGCACACGCAGCTATCAAAAATGTATGGAAATAACCTAAAAAATGGAAGAGGCAAGTGGATGGGGTGTCACGTTCTGACCTTTATTCCTTTGTTTTGTCTTTATTTAGTATGGTCAGGGTGTGAGTTGGGGTGGGCAGTCTATGTTAGTTTTTCTATATTTTCTATTTCTGTGTTTGGCCTGATATGGTTCTCAATCAGAGGCAGCTCTCTATCGTTGTCCCTGATTGAGAACCATATTTAGGTAGCCTGTTTTCCTTTGTGTTTTGTGGGTGGTTATTTTCAGTCTTTGTATGTCTGCACCAGATAGAACTGTTTCGGTTTTCACGTTGTTGTTTTGAATTTTTGAAGTGTTCCATTTCTTATTAAAAAGATGAACACTAAACACGCTGCGCTTTGGTCCTCTCCTTCTTCCACCGACGACAACCGTTACATGGGGGAGAAATTAAGGAACTTATCTGTCAGCCCTGAATTAAAGACCAGTATTGGTTAAAGAAATAGTTCAATAAAAAAATATACCAGTTTCATTTAAGGACAAAAAAAATGACAGCTGTGCCACACAGATTACAAAATAGTTGAGAAGCGATTTTCGATGTACCGATTCCATGGTTTATGAACTGATACACAAAACGACGCTGGATTCAAAACAGAGTTTTTATATTTAAATGATTATACAAAGTTCTTGCAATCAATAGAATGTTATATACAGTATATTGGGAATACAACCATCCCAACTCTGTAGATTTTGCTGTGATTATTTGTTTTGTACTGTCCATACGTAGTTTGTTTTTGGTCGCAGGTTCAGGAGTGGCAGAAGAATTGCAACATTTACATGGCTTTTTCTTTGCAATTCTGCCTAGAAAGCCAGCATCCCGGAGTCGCCTCTTTACTGTTGACGATAAGACTGGTGTTTTGCGGGTAGTATTTAATGAAGCTGCCAGTTGAGGACTTGTGAGGTGTCTGCTTCTCAAACTAGACACTCTAATGTACTTTTCTTCTAGCAGTTGTGCACCGGGGCCTCCCAATCCTATTTCCATTCTGGTTAGAGACAGTTTGCGCTATTCTGTGAAGGGAGTAGTACACGGCATTGTACGAGTTTCTTGGCAATTTCTGGCATGGAATAGTGTTCATTTCTCAGAACAAGAATATACTGACGAGTTTCAGAAGTAAGTTCTTTGTTTCTGGTCATTTTGAGCCTGTAATCGAATCCACAAATGCTGATGCTCCAGATACATAACTAGTCTAAAAGAAGGACAGTTTTATTGCTTCTTTAATCAGAACTACAGTTTTTAACTGTGCTAACATAATTGCAAAAGGGTTTTCTAATGATCAATTAGCCTTTTAAAATGATAAACTTGGATTAGCTAACACAATGTGTCATTGGAACACAGGAGTGATGGTTGCTGATAATGGGCCTCTGTACACCTATGTAGATATTCCATAAAAAATCAGCCATTTCCAGCTACAATAGTCATTTACAACATTAACAATGTCTACACTGTTTTTCTGATCAATTTGATGTTATTTTAATGGACAAAAAAATAGCTTTTATTTCAAAAACATGGACATTTCTATGTGACCCCAAACTTTTGAATGGCAGTGTAAAAATAATAAATAAATAAATTATCCAGCGCTAATTACAACTATCACACATTGAGTCTGCTGGTAATAATTAAGAGACGGCTCATCAAAGAGAATAGAGGAGCTAGACAGCTCTTCCGCACACAACAATCTCACTATGCAAGCAATTAGCGAAAAGAACTGACGTGTGCACAAACATTAATAATAAAGAGATGCTGCTGACTAAATTCCTGGATAAATTACAGCGATTCTAATTCAAACTTTTGTCTGGCTTTGAAACTTCTCAACTCCTGAATGGCGGCAGGGAACTGGAACAGTGCCTAACAGGGGAGGAGCAGCTTTCTGGAATTGAGAATGTATTTGCTTCCTTTGCATCATTCGACAGTCGTGGGAGGGAGGCAAGACAGTGGCTTTGAAGGCTACTCATTGAACATGCTTTAAATTTGTGTATAAAAGTATTTTCTTAATTATAGCACAGTCTTTTGTCATAAAGGCCATCCAAATAAGAAAACAAGACAAAGATGGGAGTAGTCTGTCTTTAATTCAAGAAGGTTTCCAACAATTTGTTCATCAATTGGCACAGAGTCTGTTCATGTCAGATTTGATTTAACCAACAATGACTAGTTACTGTATTCAATGTACAGTATGTGTCGAGTTAGCTTTTGGCATTGCAGTAGCATGTGTTGTGTGTTGTGCTGCTGCATGGTGTGAGCGCACTATAGGAGATGATCAATGTAGAGGAAGACAGTAAACTGTCTGCTTTGTCTGACAATGTTTAGAATGTTGTAAGAATATTTAGAAGTGTCGGAGAGGATGAAAAGGCAACGTTTTGAAGCCCCTTTGCTTTCAGTTTCATACCCTTCAAGTGATAGGGGTGTGTGTGTGTGTGTGTGTGTGTGTGTGTGTGTGTGTGTGTGTGTGTGTGTGTGTGTGTGTGTGTGTGTGTGTGTGTGTGTGTGTGTGTGTGTGTGTGTGTGTGTGTGTGTGTGTGTGTGTGTGTGTGTGTGTGTGTGTGTGTGTGTGTGTGTGTGTACAGTACATCCATTTGTGTATGTGAGCACGACGGCGAGCCCGCCTGTGAGTGTATGTTTTCAGGAGGGAACTGTAGTGAGTGAACAGGCAGCAAGGTTCTGGGGCTGAGTCTGTCTTTTTCGGCGCTCACAGCCCCCCTCAGGCTGGCTGCTCACATCAAAGAGAAGCCTTGTATCTCAGAGGAGCTTAGAAATTCAGCCCCAGGCTTGGCGAGGCCTTCACAGCTCTCGCCTAAGGGGCCTGAGCAGCCAACCAAGGGCCAAGAGCACTCAGACAAAAGCAGTGGATAACCGCACTAGGGGAGAGCCAAGGAGCCAGGACAGCGAGCCGAGCAAAGAGTATGCAGTGTCATCCTAGAGCTCGCTAAAGACAGTATAGGGGAGAATATAAATTCTTCTAGGTAGCACAAACTAGTGGTTTCTTGCTGGAGCATGATTTCTCGCTCTGCGATTGCTGAACATGTAAAAAAATGATGTGTTCTATGAATAATTTACTTCATAAATAGATAATATTAGCCTATTATGAAAGTACATTAATATTCAAGTGATGAGTTGGTAGAGGAGGGTGTTTTTCAGAATCTATGTTTAGTTTTCAGTTGGCAACAACTGTCTATTCCCTTCATTACTCTTACAAGTTACAAGCAGAGGCTTGTAAAAAAAAGTAAAACAAATATATAACATTCTGTTATAAACTGCAGTGCCCATAGGGGGAACAAAGGCACGTGCCCCCTCAGATTTGTCCTGTTTTTACATTTGTCAGATGTTAAATTATGTTGTTGAAGGAATTACTAATACATGTTTAAGCCCACGTTTTATCATAATTATTTATAAAAAAATATCTATCGGCAGTATTTTGGGGAGGGGGCACACTGACTGGACCAGGAAAAGAGTACCCTGTTCTCAGCAGTAAGTGGTTCGTTCCAATGTGCAACACGGAGCAAGAGAGAGAGAGAGTAGAGTGACACACAGCATTTGATTTTAGCTGCCATAGATTGGCAGGACTCACAGGAGGTATATTTGATCAAGCTATGTAGCCTATTGATTTCATCTTGATGAATAAATATTATGTTTTTTTGTTTCCCTGTAATACTAGCCACCTAGCAATTTTATAAAGTTGGCTTTATCTAGCCAGTGTCACGATCGTTGTTCGAAATGGACCAAGGCGCAGCGTACTTAGAGTTCCACATGTTTAATAAATATAATGAAACTCACCAAAAACAATAAAGAAGCAAACGAAACGTGATGTTCTGTGCTGCTCACAGGCAGCTACACAAAAACAAGATCCCACAAACAACAGGTAGGGAAAGGTTGCCTAAATATGATCCCCAATCAGATACAACAATAGACAGCTGCCTCTGATTGGGAACCATACCAGGCCAACAAAGAGACAGAAAACATAGACTACCCACCCTAGTCACACCCTAGGGTGGGTAGTCTCTAAGGTCAGGGCGTGACAGCCAGCTAGATGTGTTCCCAGTCTCCCGACCTCATAACTAGAAACCAAGCCGTTTCAGACTATCAATCCAGTTAGAGGAGCTTGTCTAACTATCTTAGCTGGCATGCCTGCTGGCAAGGTTGGAAGACTTTAGAAAAGCAATCAATTACTAAATGTACTGAATAAGACTCACATTCCTTTCAACCTTTTACCCAGATTTTAGCAGAGATGCAGAGAAGCATATTACGTTGTTTTTCTCTCCAAAGAACCACCAGTCAAAAGGATACAGACAGCTCAAGAGGTATACTTAAATATGCAGAAAAATGCTTGGTTTAAATGTAATTTAATGTGATAATATCATGATATTTTGTCTATTAATTATGATAAGATGATATGTTCCTGTATTCCTGTATGGATTGTAAATATATGGATTCTAAATCTTAATATCTTTGTATCTATAATATTTTTCATCTTTATTTAACCAGGTAGGCAAGTTGAGAACAAGTTCTCATTTACAATTGTGACCTGTCCAAGATAAAGCAAAGCAGTTCGACACATACAACGACACAGAGTTACACATGGAGTAAAACAAACATACAATCAATAATACAGTAGAAACAAGTCTATATACGATGTGAGCAAATGAGGTGAGATAAGGGAGGTAAAGGCAAAAAAAGGCCATGGTGGCAAAGTAAATACAATATAGCAAGTAAAACACTGGAATGATAGATTTGCAGTGGAAGAATGTGCAAAGTAGAAATAAAAATAATGGGGTGCAAAGGAGCAAAATAAATAAATAAATAAAATAAATACAGTAGGGAAAGAGGTAGTTGTTTGGGCTAAATTATAGGTGGGCTATGTACATGTGCAGTAATCTGTGAGCTGCTCTGACAGCCGGTGCTTAAAGCTAGTGAGTGAGATAAGTGTTTCCAGTTTCTGAGATTTTTGTAGTTCGTTCCAGTCATTGGCAGCAGAGAACTGGAAGGAGAGGCGGCCAAAGAAAGAATTGGTTTTGGGGGTGACCAGAGAGATATACCTGCTGGAGCGCGTGCTACAGGTGGGTGATGCTATGGTGACCAGCGAGCTGAGATAAGGGGGGACTTTACCTAGCAGGGTCTTGTAGATGACATGGAGCCAGTGGGTTTGGCGACGAGTATGAAGCGAGGGCCAGCCAACGAGAGCGTACAGGTCGCAATGGTGAGTAGTATATGGGGCTTTGGTGACAAAACGGATGGCACTGTGATAGACTGCATCCAATTTGTTGAGTAGGGTATTGGAGGCTATTTTGTAAATGACATCGCCAAAGTCGAGGATTGGTAGGATGGTCAATTTTTCAAGGGTATGTTTAGCAGCATGAGTGAAGGATGCTTTGCTGCAAAATAGGAAGCCAATTCTAGATTTATCTTTGGATTGGAGATGTTTGATGTGGGTCTGGAAGGAGAGTTTACAGTCTAACCAGACACCTAGGTATTTGTAGTTGTCCACGTATTCTAAGTCAGAGCCGTCCAGAGTAGTGATGTTGGGCAGGTGGGCAGGTGCAGGCAGCAATTGGTTGAAGAGCATGCATTTAGTTTTACTTGTATTTAAGAGCAATTGGAGGCCACGGAAGGAGAGTTGTATGGCATTGAAGCTTGCCTGGAGGGTTGTTAACACAAATCAAAATCAAATCAAATCAAATGTTATTTGTCACATACACATGGTTAGCAGATGTTAATGCGAGTGTAGCCAAATGCTTGTGCTTCTAGTTCCGACAATGCAGTGATAACCAACAAGTAATCTAACTAACAATTCCAAACCTACTGTCTTATACACAGTGTAAGGGGATAAGGAATATGTACATAAGGATATATGAATGAGTGATGGTACAGAGCAGCATACAGTAGATGGTATCGAGTACAGTATATACATATGAGATGAGTGTGTAGACAAAGTAAACAAAGTGGCATAGTTAAAGTGGCTAGTGATACATTTATTACATAAGGATGCAGTCGATGATGTAGAGTACAGTATGCATATGAGATGAATAATATGAGATGAATAATGTAGGGTAAGTAACATTATATAAGGTAGCATTGTTTAAAGTGGCTAGTGATATATTTACATCATTGGCAGCAGCCACTCAATGTTAGTGGTGGCTGTTTAACAGTCTGATGGCCTTGAGATAGAAGCTGTTTTTCAGTCTCTCGGTCCCAGCTTTGATGCATCTGTACTGACCTCGCCTTCTGGATGATAGCGGGGTGAACAGGCAGTGGTTCGGGTGGTTGATGTCCTTGATGATCTTTATGGCCTTCCTGTAACATCGCCCCCAGTGATGCGTTGTGCAGTCCTCACTACCCTCTGGAGAGCCTTACGGGTGAGGGCGGAGCAGTTGCCGTACCAGGCGGTGATACAGCCCGCCAGGATGCTCTCGATTGTGCATCTGTAGAAGTTTGTGAGTGCTTTTGGTGACAAGCCGGATTTCTTCAGCCTCCTGAGGTTGAAGAGGCGCTGCTGCGCCTTCTTCACGACGCTGTCAGTGTGAGTGGACCAATTCAGTTTGTCTGTGATGTGTATGCCGAGGAACTTAAAACTTGCTACCCTCTCCACTACTGTTCCATCGATGTGGATAGGGGGGTGTTCCCTCTGCTGTTTCCTGAAGTCCACAATCATCTCCTTAGTTTTGTTGACGTTGAGTGTGAGGTTATTTTCCTGACACCACACTCCGAGGGCCCTCACCTCCTCCCTGTAGGCCGTCTCGTCGTTGTTGGTAATCAAGCCTACCACTGTTGTGTCATCCGCAAACTTGATGATTGAGTTGGAGGCGTGCGTGGCCATGCAGTCGTGGGTGAACAGGGAGTACAGGAGAGGGCTCAGAACGCACCCTTGTGGGGCCCCCGTGTTGAGGATCAGCGGGGAGGAGATGTTGTTGCCTACCCTCGGTGTCAAAAGAAGGGACAGAAGTATACAGAATGGTGTCGTCTGCATAGAGGTGGATCAGAGACTCACCAGCAGCAAGAGTGACATCATTGATGTATACAGAGAAGAGTCTGTCCAAGAATTGAACCCTGTGGCACCCCCATAGAGACTGCCAGGGGTCCGGACAGCAGACCCTCCGATTTGACACACTGAACTCTATCAGAGTAGTTGGTGAACCAGGCGAGACAATCATTTGAGAAAACAAGGCTGTCGAGTCTGCCGATGAGGATGTGGTGATTGACAGAGTCCAAAGCCTTGGCCAAATCAATGAATACAGCTGCACAGTAATGTTTCTTATCGATGGCGGTTAAGATATCGTTTAGGACCTTGAGCGTGGCTGAGGTGCACCCATGACCAGCTCTGAAACCAGATTGCATGGCAGAGAAGGTATAGTGAGATTCGAAATGGTCGGTAATCTGTTTGTTGACTTGGCTTTCGAAGACCTTAGAAAGGCAGAGTAGGATAGATATAGGTCTGTAGCAGTTTGGGTCAAGAGTGTCCCCCCCTTTGAAGAGGGGGATGACCGCAGCTGCTTTCCAATCTTTGGGAATCTCAGACGACACGAAAGAGAGGTTAAACAGGCTAGTAATAGGGGTGGCAACAATTTCGGCAGATAATTTTAGAAAGAAAGGGTCCAGATTGTCTAGCCTGCCTGATGTGTAGGGGTCCAGATTTTGCAGCTCTTTCAGAACATCAGCTGACTGGATTTGGGAGAAGGAGAAATGGGGAAGGCTTGGGCGAGTTGCTTTGGGGGGTGCAGTGCTGTTGACCGGGGTAGGTGGAAAGCATGGCCACCCGTAGAAAAATGCTTATTGAAATTCTCAATTATAGTGGATTTATCAGTGGTGACAGTGTTTCCTATCTTCAGTGCAGTGGGCAACTGGGAGGAGGTCTTCTTATTCTCCATGGACTTTACAGTGTCCCAGAACATTTTTGAGTTAGTGTTGCAGGAAGCAAATTTCTGCTTGAAAAAGCTAGCCTTGGCTTTCTAACTGCCTGTTTATAATGGTTTCTAGCTTCCCTGAAAAACTACATATCACGGGGGCTGTTCGATGCTAATGCAGAACGCCATAGGATGTTTTTGTGTTGGTTAAGGGCAGTCAGGTCTGGGGAGAACCAAGGGCGTGATTCTGTGATTTACAACAGTCAGAATTGCACCCTAATTAAAATGACAATTAAACATGTAACAAGGTATGCTTGGATAACATATGCAGACAAATAGACATATTTTTTACATAGAATTAGGCATAATAATTATAGCTCTAGATTGCAGGAGAAAAGCTGTTTCATGTGTTTGAAAATGCAAAAATTCTCCATCCACTCCAACCAATTCTCCAACCACCAAAATAATGTGTGCCTGACACCCCTGCTTACAAGGACTTCTTAATTGCAATACTGCATTTTTAAAGGGCATTCCATTCAGAAGTTACACAAATAAAGTGCTTGAAAATAGAGAAAACCAACTGTTGTTACGTAGCATTGGCAGTGCGTGTTTGTGTTTGCGTGCTTGTGTGTGTGTGTGTCAAACCAATCAAACAGAAGAGGACAGGTGTTCCCTTCAATGCCTGATTCTTCTCAAGGTTAGTTCAAAGGAGTTTTGCCTTACCACTTTTTGGAGAAGTTTGCTGAATTAACAGAGAGAATTTATAGTATGGCACAAAGAGCTTTGCTTTGTAAATGTATTTTTTGAGACCACATCTTACCTGTACACGGCCCGCTTGTCTGACTCCAGCTGGGCCTGGGGGTCAAGGGTCACACTGACGGGGGTGTTCCCAGCCGCCGAGGATGCTGTGATGTGGACCTGCTGGGCCTTGGAGTTCTGTTGGGTGGTGCCTGTCATCTGAGGCCACAGCAAACAGAACCACAGTGAACTACAATACATAGACTGGTAGCCCTGGTCCCAGATCTGTATGTGAATAAGCCCTCTTTTGAATGGGCTTTTGACTTAGAAGACTGGGTTTGTGTTCCACTATCTTATCTCTATCGTGCAGACACACACCTTATCAGATTCTGTGAACTACATGAGAGTGGATAGACAACTGGCTTGATCTTTCTACAAGGCCTATAAAAGATGAGTGTGTTACTGTGATGTGACAGTCTGGATGTGTACAATGCCTCTCTTCAATTGTGTTGGTCCCCTACCCCCACCTCTCTCTCTTTCTCATTCTCCCCCTTCATCCTCTCTCTCCTCTCAGCCTTTGGAGAGAAGGAAATTAGGCCCCTCCTCCCCCCTCCAAATCCCTCCTTACCCCACCCCCCTCTGTGTTGGTTTGGGGAGGAAGCTTCAAGTCTTAATCCCAGCTCCAAATGGGAAATAAATTAGCTTCTTCACACTTAACTAGCTCTCATTTGCATTTTGTTGCCAGCGCTGACTGAGACTCGGGAGATCTCCCCTGGCACTAATCCTCCGGGTGAAAGGAAAGAGTGGTAGAGAGGAGACAAGGAGGGGAGTGGTAAAGGTGCTCTGGCAAACCTGCTCTACTTCCTTCTCTAGGATAGCTAGGATGAGGTTGAGGTTGAACTGTTTGTCTAAGGTCATGTTGTCTCCTCATGACGGTGGTTGAGATTGAGGTAGGGTAAGTCCTAGATCACAGGAGGCTGCTGATGGAAGGACGGCTGATAATAATGGACGGAATGGTGTGAATGGAATGGTATCAAACACGTGTTTGATGTGTTCGATACCATTCCATTTATTCTGTTCTAGCCATTACTGTACTTTGAGCCCATCCCCCCAATTAAGGTGCTATCGGCAGCATGTGTCCTAGATATACAGTTTGGGCTAGCCTCTACTTCAAACTCTTATAACAATGTTTGTTTGGAAGTGCACTTGACTAAAGACAAATAAGAGACTCAGGATTTTTCAATTGATGAACTGATTTTCAATACATTTCCTCGATTGACTGAAATAAAAAACTGTCTTGGACCCCAACCCTGAGCTGACCACTAGTGGTGTACTGACCTGTTGGCTCTCCTGGTACGACGGTGGAGGAACGCTCTGGGTGGCCATCATTGTCAGTGCTGGTGCTGGGGACACATGTTGCATCATGGGACAGCTTCACATGGAGACCTGCAGGGGGATACAAACACACATGGTGTTAGGAGTACATTACATGCATTTTTGTAGAGTAGTGAACTACATGTAGTTCAACTAGTAAGTTTACTACATTTTGCAGTAGCTTGGTAGTTGAACTAAAGTCTAAACTAGGTTGTGTTTTCAGTAGTTAATTACTTTTTTGCCATGTAGCTGTGTAGCTAACTACTGGAACTACACACAACTCCTTTTGCAAAAACAGAAGAAGATATGGGTGAAGTAGGCAATCATTTACTTTATTTTTCAGTATCAGACCTGCCTATTTTTTACTTGAAAAATACTGTCGTTTTTTTTGTTTAATAGGCTAAATTACTGGATGTCATAAGGTGAATGCACCAATTTGTAAGTCGCTCTGGATAAGAGCGTCTGCTAAATGACTTAAATGTAAATGTAAATGACTTAAATTACACATAATGTTAACCCCAAAGTTATATGTTCTTGCAATTTGTAGTCATTGACATTTCAGATTTACATATGATCATTTTTCACAAAGTAGTTTGGATGTGAACTACTTTTTGAAAATAACTTTAGTTATGTAAACTATATTTTTCTTAAGGTTAGCTTTAGTGTACCTTAACTTCTTACAGTGTAAAGTCATTGGTAGCTTGATAATCTTTTCAGATGAGCTTCCCCAACACTGATTATACTGTATATAAACATCAGGTGTTGTGTTGTGATAGAAGGGGCCTCTTAACTGCTGGTCCAGGGTCAGAGCCCGTATTCATAAAGTGTCTCAGAGTAGTAGAGCTTATCTACAGTTATGTTTTTTACAATAGACCATAATGAAGAAGAGCTTGTTTCAATCCATATCGCAGAAGTTCAACGCTATAGCGTGTTTGAAATTTAAAGGCGATGAATGCAGTCTCCAAATTTCACGGTAAACCCTGTATATGTCGGTTCAATTCTGAAATTACCTTTAAATATCAATTACTCTAAAGCACTGAACATCCATTATACGGATTGAATCAAGCCCTAAGACTAGATCAACACCCCTCTGGGAAGCTTTATGAATAGGCCCGTATATTTACTAATCCTCCTAATCAGCTTTAGTTGGTGTTTCTCCTTGCTACTCTCAATACCTTGCTTGGTGCATTTCAATGTACATTAATAAAATACTTGATTGTTTGGATTTAACAGGGTGATAACACATTTTATTAAAAACATTTATAAGCATTTAATGACTTGAATAAATATGCTTATGCAGCAATTGCCACATTTTGACAAAGGTAAGCAGAACTCCCTTTCACTAAGTCCACAAAATGATTAACTTGCTGTACAGTATGTAAAATGTATCTGGTGTTGAGAATGACTGAGCAGCAGTTGTCTGGTTTATTACTGTGCAAGTCAGCCACCAGGTGCTGCTATGATTAAGTAATGGGAGAGGGGAAGAATACTGAACTATCTGTTAGTTTTCTCCTCCCTGTGTCTTCTGTCTGTCACTCCTACATTCTCTGTCTCTCTCTCAATTCCAAGGGCTTTATTGTCATAGGAAATATATGTTTACAAGTGAAATAGATAATAAACAAAGTTAGGGAAAAAAATATGAACCGTAAACTTTACACTCACAAAAGTTCCAAAGGAATAGAGACATTCCAAATGTCATATTATGGCTATATACAGTGTTATAACGATGTTAAAATAGTTAAAGTACAAAAAGGAAAATAAATAAACATAAATATGGGTTTTATTTACAATTGTTTTGTTCTTCACTGGTTGCCCTTTTCTTGTGGCAACAGGTCACAAATATTGCTACTGTGGTATTCCACCCAAAAGATACTGTATGGGAGTATATCAAAATTTGATTTGTTTTTGAGTTCTTTGTGGGTCTGTGTAATCTGATGAAAACGTATATATTTGGCAGGAGGTTAGGAAGTGCAGCTCAGTTTCCACCTAATTTTGTAGGTAGTGTGCACATAGCCTGTCTTCTCTTGAGAACCAGGTCTGCCTATGGCGGCCTCTCTCAATTACAAGGCTATGCTCACTGAGTCTGTACATAGTCAAAGCTTTCCTTCATTTTGGGTCAGTCACAGTGGCCAGGTATTCTGCCACTGTGTACTCTCTGTTTATGACCAAATACCATTCTAGTTAGCTTTTCTTAATTATTTCCAATGTGTCAAGTAATTCTCTTCTTGTTTTCTCATGATTTGGTTGAGTCTAATTGTGTTGCTATCCTGGGATTCTGTGGGGTCTTTTTGTGTTTGTGAACAGAGCCTCAGGACCAGCTTGCTTATGGGACTCTTCTCCAGGTTCATCTCTCTATAGGTGATAGCTTTGTTATGGAAGGTTTGGAAATCGCTTCTTTTTAGATGATTGTAGAATTTAACAGCTATTTTCTGGATTCTGATCATTAGTGTCTTTCGGCCTAATTCTGCTCTGCATGCCATATTTGGGGTTTTACATTGTACACTGAGGTTATTTTTTGCAAAATTCTGAATGAGTTTCAATTCGGTGTTTGTACCATTTTGTGAATTTATGGATTCACCCCAGACCTCACAACCATAAAGGGCAATGGATTCTATAACTGATTCAAGTATATCAAGTATATATCAAGTTTAATTTGTATATCGAATGTTATGTTCCTTTTGATGGCATAGAAGGCCCTTCTTGCCTTGTCTCTCAGATCTTTTACAGCTTTGTGGAAGTTAACTGTGACACAGATGTTTAGGCTGAGGTATGTATAGTTTGTTGTGTACTCTAGGGCAACCATGTCTAGATGGAATTTGTATTTGTGGTCCTGGCAACTGGACCTTTTTTGGAACACCATTATTTTTTGTCTTACTCAGATTTACTGTCTGGGCTCAGGTCTAACAGAATCTGTGCAGTAGATCTATGTGTTGCTGTAGGCCCTCCCTGGTTGGGGACAGAAGCACCAGATCATCAGAAAACAGTAGACATTTGACTTCAGATTCAAGTAGCATGAGGCCGGATGCTGCAGACCAGGGTGAATACATATAATGATATCCTACTGTACATGGGGTCCATTCACTCTCATTGATGTCTGTGACTAATCTCTCTCTCTCTCTCTCTCTCTCTCTCTCTCTCTCTCTCTCTCTCTCTCTCTCTCTTACATATGATACATTGTAGACATGTATACCATAGCTTCTAAATAAGTCCACAAGCAATGTAGCATCACAGAATAAGTGAAATTCTAATAAGAAAACAACATTACACACAAAAGGGAATCAGTGCCCTTGTTTTTCCCATGTAGGTTATACTTATGACACCAATCTAATCAGTGTCCAATTAAAGCTCCAGTCAGTGGACTAATTGCTATTGTCCAGAGCTGGAGGAATCCTGCAGGGTTGTCTACTGTACCAAGTGGAGTTCCCTGGGGAGCTCATTGGCTTATAGGGTCTCTGGAGTTGACACACACACACACACTCACACTCACACTCACACTCACACTCACACACTCACACAAACACAAACACAGGGACCCCTACCTGCATCACAACCTGTTAGGTAAACACAGCAGGCTCACCTCAGTGTGTTTCTAATGGTCTATCTATGTGACTGTGGCCTATATGTATATACTGACTACACAATACCTAACTTTTTGATACAATCATATTAACCTCATAGTAAGTCAAAAAATATATCCTAGTATAAACACTGCTCCAAAAAAATAAAGGGAACACTTAAACAACACAATGTAACTCCAAGTCAATCACACTTCTGTGAAATCAAACTGTCCACTTAGGAAGCAACACTGATTGACAATAAATTGCACATGCTGTTGTGCAAATGGAATAGACAACAGGTGGAAATTATAGGCAATTAGCAAGACACCCCCAATAAAGGAGTGGTTCTGCAGGTGATAACCACAGACCACTTCTCAGTTCCTATGCTTCCTGGCTGATGTTTGGTCACTTTTGAATGCTGGCGGTGCTTTCACTCTAGTGGTAGCATGAGATGGTGTCTACAACCCACACAAGTGGCTCAGGTAGTGCAGCTCATCCAGGATGGCACATCAATGCGAGCTGTGGCAAGAAGGTTTGCTGTGTCTGCCAGTGTAGTGTCCAGAGCATGGAGGCGCTACCAGGAGACAGGCCAGTACATCAGGAGACGTGGAGGAGGCCGTAGGAGGGCAACAACCCAGCAGCAGGACCGCTACCTCTGCCTTTGTGCAAGGAGGAGCAGGAGGAGCACTGCCAGAGCCCTGCAAAATAACCTCCAGCAGGCCACAAATGTGCATGTGTCTGCTCAAACGGTCAGAAACAGACTCCATGAGGGTGGTATGAGGGCCCGACATCCACAGGTGGGGGTTATGCTTACAGCCCAACACTGTGCAGGATGTTTGGCATTTGCCAGAGAACACCAAGATTGGCAAATTCGCCACTGCTGCCCTGTGCTCTTCACAGATGAAAGCAGGTTCACACTGAGCACGTGACAGACGTGACAGAGTCTGGAGATGCCGAGGAGAACGTTCTGCTGCCTGCAACATCATCCAGCATGACCGGTTTGGCGGTGGGTCAGTCATGGTGTGGGGTGGCATTTCTTTGGGGGGCCGCACAGCCCTCCATGTGCTCGCCAGAGGTAGCCTGACTGCCATCAGGTACAAAGATGAGATCCTCAGACCCCTTGTGAGACCATATGCTGGTGCGGTTGGCCCTGGGTTCCTCCTAATGCAAGACAATGCTAGACCTCATGTGGCTGGAGTGTGTCAGCAGATCCTGCAAGAGGAAGGCATTGATGCTATGGACTGGCCCGCCCGTTACCCAGACCTGAATCCAATTGAGCACATCTGGGACATCATGTCTCGCTCCATCCAGCAACGCCACGTTGCACCACGGACTGTCCAGGAGTTGGCGGATGCTTTAGTCCAGGTCTGGGAGGAGATCCCTCAGGAGACCATCCACCACCTCATCAGGAGCATAACCAGGTGTTGTAGGGAGGTCATACAGGCACGTGAAGGTCACACACACTACTGAGCCTCATTTTTACTTGTTTTAAGGACATTACATCAAAGTTGGATCACCCTGTAGTGTGGTTTTCCACTTTAATTTTGAGTGTGACTCCAAATCCAGACCTCCATGGGTTCACAAATATGATTTCCATTGATCATTTTTGTGTGATTTTGTTGTCAGCACATTCAACTATGTAAAGAAAAAAGTATTTAATAAGAATATTTCATTCATTCAGATCTAGGATGTGTTATTTTAGTGTTCCCTTTATTTTTTTGAGCAGTGTATAAAACAACATTCCGGCTACCTAATCTTATTGGCCGAGGAGCATTCCTTAATATAACCCTGGAACCCTGACATTGTGATAAATGTCAAGTGTATTGCATTGTTAAAACATCTTAAGTATCCACCCCTTTATTTACATTTTTTGACATACATGAATCTAACTGCCTGTAGCTCAAGACCTGAAGCAAGGACATGCATATTCTTGATACCATTTGAAAGGAAACACTTTGAAGTTTGTGTAAATGTGAAATGAATTGTAGGAGAATATAACACATTAGATCTGGTAAAAGATAATACAAAGAAAAAAAACATCATCTTTGAAATGCAAGAGAAAGGCCCTAATGTATTATTCAAGCACAGGCACAATTTAGATTTTGATGGCAGCAGTGTGTGTGCAACATTTTAGACTGATCCAAGGAACCTTTGCATTTCTGTTCAAAATTTTGCCAAAATGGGCCTAATTGGTTTATTAATAACTTTTCAAGTTCATAACTGTGCACTCTTCTCAAACAATAGCATGGTATTCTTTCACTGTAATAGCTACAGTAAATTGGACAGTGCAGTTAGATTAATTAACAAGAATTTAATCTTTCTGCCAATATCATATATGTCTATGTCATGGGACATTTTCCTGTTACTTACAACCTCATGCTCATCGCATTAGCGCAAATTAGCTCAACCGTCCCGTGGAAGGGACATCTATCTGTAGATATCCGTAAGAGGTTGCATTTTGAATACAGTTTAATTTGAGCTTGATCTCTAGTATTGTCGAGTGTGGTACCTGATGGTGGTTTCTCTTTGTAGACCAATACACATGTCTGTCTGTGCATATACACCAATACAAATGTTGACCTGTCTGTCTGTGTATACGGTGTACACCAATACACATGTTGACCTGTCTGTCTGTGTATACAGTATACACCAATACCCACAGTGACCTGTCTGTCTTTGCATGTACAGTGCCTTCAGAAACTTTTCATAACCCTTGACTTATACCACATGTTGTTATGTTACAGCCTGAATTCAAAATTGATTAAATATATCTCAGCGCAAGTGATGTCACCGATTGAAATGCTACTAGCATGCATAGCTAACTAGTTAGCCATTTCACACCGGATGCACGCATATTCATCCACGCACGCATGTATACACACACACATGCACACACATACAGAGTGTCTATCCCCTCTTGCTGACAATGCTATATGCTCCTCACCCCCCACACACCCGTGATCAGCACATTCAGACCTAACCAACTCCTCACCCCCCACACACCCCTGTTCAACACACGCAGACCTGACACACTTGGCTTGACCTCTTGAAAGCTACCCTCCTCTACAACACTCCATCTTTTGAACACACACAGACACACACATGCATGCACAGACACACACATACACACACAAAAAACATACTCACACACACACACACACACACTTTTCCCATGCAAAGCACAACATCAGTGAATCAGCATGTCTAGTCATGAGCATGAAGGTCCCTCAGGATGCTATGGTATGAATCACAGTAATTGCTTGTGTGTTTACAGAAAGATTGGGAGCGGTACTGTGGAATAGATTATATTTGTCATCCTCACTAAGAAGGCTGAACTTGTATGGTAATTGTTAACAATCAGAGGTGCCCAGAAGTTAAGTCATATTGACATTGTGAGTCATACCAAATCAAGGCAGAGAGTTGCTTTGGACTGCACCATTTCAACTATATTTTACAGGCAGAAAAGACTAAAAGCAGGGCACATATTCCGATACGTCCATGCAAATAACTGAGACATTATAAAATGCTCTTTAAAAACAGCTGTATAGCATACCCAGTCACCATTTAGCATAAATAATGTGCCTGCTCTACTCTGAATAGAAACAGTGTCTTCGAGTTTGAGGGGTCACAAGTGCACAAGACAGCACACAGATCCAGCCAGACAGAAGGGACAGGAAGTGATGTGAACGGCTGCTCAACTCTGACACAGACAGGATGACACAGAGGACAGGCGTGCTACACCAGTGAGCTCATCCCATCCTATCCTAGGACCTGGGCCTGACACCAACATCAGTGGAAAAGTGCCAGGGAGGCCAAAAACATAACACCCCCCCAACTCAGCCCTCCACTCAACACAGCTTTGGAAAGGATCCTGGCTCACATTTTTTATTACATCTGACGAGCTCCGTTCCAAATCATACAAATTGAGGATGTTGTGTATGTTAGTGTGACTGTGATTTCTATACTGATTGCTATTCCTGGCTTGTGTTTTCATTCCAAGTGGAATCAGCTAAAAGGCATCTTCTCTGTTATCAGTGCTCATTTTAATTGCAAATGCAGAGAGCGAGTTAGTAATTAAATGGAAAATTGCAAATTAACCGATGAGTCTAAAAGATAAAGCAATTCCAATTATTGCACAGTATTATAGGTGGCCTCTCAAGTCTCCCATCCCTCGAAGGAATGCAGTAGGCTACCTAACTGCATTTCTAACACAACCACATTGATGTACAGGCAAATACACACAGACCTACAGTGCCTTCAGTAAGTATTCACACCCCTTGACTTTTTCCACATTGTGTTGTGTTACAGCCTGAATTTAAAATTTATTAAATTGAGATTTGTTTATCACTGGACTACACACCCCATAAAGTCGAAGTAGAATCATGTTTTTAGACATTTTTACTAATTCATTAACAATGAAAAAGCTGACATTTCTTCAGTCAATAAGTATTTACTGTAGTCCCTAAATAATTTTCAGGAGTAAAAATGTTCTCAACAAGTCACAACAACCAGTTGCATGGACTCACTTGTGTGCAATAATAGTGTTTAACGTCATTTTTAAATGACTGCCTTGTCTCTGTACCCCACACATAGAATGAAGGTCCATCAGTCAAGCAGCGAATTTCATACACAGATTCAGCCACAAAGACCAGGGAGTTTTTCCAATGCCTCGCAAAGAAGGGCACCTATTGGTAGACAAGCATGGTGAAGTTATTAATTACACTTCGGATGGTGTATCAATACACACATTCACCACAAAGATACAGGCGTCTTTCCTAACTCAGTTGACGAATAAGAAGGAAATCGCTCAGGGATTTCACCATGAGGCCAAATGGTGACTTTAAAGCAGTTACAGAGTTTAATGGCTGTGATAGGAGAAAACTGAGGATGGATCAACAACATTGTAGTTACTCCACAATACTAACCTAATTGACAGACTGAAAAAAAGGAATCCTTTAATGAATAAAAATATTCCAAAACATGCATCCTGTTTGCAACAGTTCAGAGATTCTATTGGAGAAATTCAGGGATGTTTATCCCCATGTTGTTCCGTTTTCTTCTGTTTCAGAAATATTTTTCAACAGAATCGGCAGAACATTACAGTTGGCACTATGCATTGAGGCAGATAGCGTTCTCCTGGCATTTGTCCGTTGGAAGCATGATCTCTTCTCCAGAGAACGTGCTTCCACTGCTCCAGAGTCCAATGGCGGCAAGTTTTACACAACTCCAGCCGGCGCTGGGCATTGCACATGGTGATCTTAGGCTTGTGTGCGGCGGCTCGGCCATGGAAAGCCATTTCATGAAGCTCCCAACGAACAGTTATTGTGCTGACGTTGCTGCCTGAGGCAGTTTGGAACTCGGTGGTATGTTGCAACCGAGGACTGTCACAGCAGCCTCCGGTCCAGCTCAGGTATTTGGCGTCGCTGGCCTTCTAGCTGCTGCCAAACCTGCTGCTGGCAAATGCCCTTCACTCACCAACCTCGGACTTGTCTCATCATCATTACATACATCTGGTTCCAATCCCCACTCTATCACTGTATATATACTCCCTCTGTCATTTGTCTTTGTCGGTCATTGTAGATGTTGTGTGTTTTCCTGAGAGGAATCTCTCCTACTATTTCCTGAGTACTTTATTATTTTGCACTTTGGGTTTGGTCATGCTTTTATATATGGTGCTTTAATAAATTCAGAAGTTCTGGAACCTCCAGCGAGACAGATGACATGGAGGTGGGCACGACGCACCGTCCCCCAGAGGAACGTATACACTGCTGTCAACAGAGTCCTGCTGCAGGGAGTCGGACCACCCCTGAAACACCGGTCCCAGAAGGAGAACCAGGCGAGGAAGCTACAGGCCGAGCACTGCTCCTGCACCTTCCCAGGTAGGCGTGGAGGTGCCTTGCTCCTCTCTGTCCACCCAGCCCGTCCTCCTTCCTGTCACCTTGCCGGAGTATCCTGGCCCCCCACTGAGTCCTGCCCTAGGGGACTCAGGTTCTGCAGGCAATTTACTAGACCGGTCAGTGGTCTTATCATTACGCATTAGTCCCTTTAGTCCCTTTTACAACCCCCTATCAGGAGTGTCAGGGAAGGTGTCTCTCTGTGTCTCTGTGCCACCTCTGTGGAAAGTCCGGACCAGGCCACCCACGTCCCTATCCTGGAGGAATACCGGGAGCTACAGGTGGATTTTTCAAAGACTCGTGCCACGTAACTGCCCCCTCATCACCCATGGGACTGCACTATTGACCTACTGCCTGGTTCTACCCTCCCACGGAGGCACATTTACCCTCTCTCACATGCAGAGACTGAAGCCATGGAGGTCTAAGTCCAGTAGGCGCCGGCCCAAGGATAACGACCATCGGCGGCGCCCTAGTTCCAATCCCCACTTTATCACTGTATATATATTCCCTCTGTCATACTGTATGTATTTGTCTGTCATTGTAGATGTTGCTTGTTTTCCTGGGAGGAATCTCTCCTGCTATTTCTTGAGAACTTTATTATTTTAAGCTTTGGGTTTCATCCCGCTTTTATATACGGTGCTATATACGGTGCTACGGTGGGAATTCTGAATGAAAAGCGTGCACAAATTAAACTGCCTGCTACTCAGCCATAAAAGCTAGAATATGCATATAATTACTAGATTTGGATAGAATACACTCTGAAGTTCCTAAAACTGTTGGAATGATGTCTGTGAGTATAACAAATCTCATATGGCAGGCAAAAACCTGAGAGAAAAAACAACCAGGAAGTGGGAAATCTGAGGTTTGTAGTTTTTCAACTCTTGGCCTATCGAATACACAGTGTCTATGGGGTAATATTGCACTTCCTAAGGCTTCCACTAGATGTCAACAGTCTTTAGAAACTTGTTTGATGCTTCTACTGTGAGGTGGGGGTGAATGAGAGGTGAATGAGTCAGAGGTCTGCCAGAGAGCCACGAGCCCAGTCTCACGCGTTCACGTGATATTAGCTCTTTTCCATTGCATTTCTACACAAAGGAATTCTCTGGTTGGAACATCATTGAAGATTTGTGTTAAAAACATCCTAAAGATTGATTCTATACATCGTTTGACATGTTTCTACGGACTGTAACAAACTTTTTGACTTTTCGTCTGCTCCTAGTGATCACGTGTCGTGAGTTTGGATTGTGTACTGAACAAGCGAACAAGGTATTTGGACATAAATGATGGACATTATCGAACAAAACAAACATTTATTGTGGAACTGGGATTCCTGGGAGTGCATTCTGATAAATCATCAAAGGTAAGTGAATATTTATAATGCTATTTCTGACTTCTGTTACCTCCACAACATGGCGGATGTCTCCATGGCTTGTTTTTGTGTCTGAGCGCTGTACTCAGATTATTGCATGTTGTGCTTTTTCCGAAATATTTTTTTGAAATCTGACACAGCGGTTGCATTAAGGAGAAGTGGATCTAAAATCCCATGCATAACAGTTGTATCTTTTGGCAATGTTTATTATGAGTATTTCTGTAAATTGATGTGGCTCTCTGCAAAATCACCAATGTAAACTCAGATTTTTGGATATAAATATTAACTTTACCGAACAAAACATACATGTTTTGTGTAACATGAAGTCCTATGAGTGTCATCTGATGAAGATCATCAAAAGTTAGTGATTAATTTTATCTATATTTCTGCTTTTTGTGACTCCTCTCTTTGGCTGGAAAAATGGCCTGCAGTTTCACTGGCTGTTGAGGAGGTGGGACGTAGCGTCCCACATACCCTAGAGAGGTTTATAAATACAGTAGTTCTAAATCTGCGACTGTCTCCTCCTCTCTACACTTATGACAAGAACAGACTATTTTACGCGATACGCGCTTCAGCACTCGGTGATCCTGTTCTGCTAGTTTGTGTGGCCTACCACTTCGCAGCTGAGCTGTTGTTGCTGCTTGTAGTTTCCACTTCACAAAAACAGCACTTATGTTTTGATGTTTTGCATCATTGAGTGCTGAAGTCATTTCCTGTCACAAGTTGTGGACTTGTTTATGTACTGCTGTGCGTTTTATTGCTATTGTTACATTGCTACCTGCCAACATTACGATTTTTACTTTTTAATTAACATTTTATGTATATTTTTTTGTTTTTTCCCCCTCACTAGACTTTTTTCATTCAACTTTTTCACCCCAGACGTTTTATCTGGACATGGTTTTACAGGACCTTCACCAGCCAAAGCTAAGTAGTAGCATTAACATTATGCCTTCTAATTGCAGTCAACCAAGGATTATCAAAAGCCATGCTATAAATTCTCAGACAACCCAAAGATTCCTAGATGCCCTTCCAGACTCCCTCCACCTACCCAAGGACATCAGAGTACAACAATCGGTTAACCACCTAACTGAGGAACTTAATTTAACCTTGCGTAATACCCTAGATGCAGTCGTACCCCTAAAAACAAAAACATTTGTCATAAGAAACTAGCTCCCTGGTATACAGAAAATACCCGAGCCCTGAAGCAAGCTTCCAGAAAATTGGAACGGAAATGGCGCTACACCAAACTGGAAGTCTTCTGATTAGTTTGGAAAGACCGTACCGTGCAGTATCGAAGAGCCCTCACTGCTGCTCGATCATCCTACTTATTTGAGGAGAATAACAACAATCCTAGATTTAATTTTGATACTGTCACAAAGCTAACTAAAAAGCAGCATTCCCCAAGAGAAGATGGCTTTCACTTCAGTAATGATAAATTCATGAACATATTTGACGAAAATCATCATTAGAAATAAAATCCTCTTTAAATCTGCGTATTTCGTCAAAGCTCAGTTGTCCTGAGTCTCCCTAGAATCAAGGGAGACACTCAAGTGTTTTAATACTATATCTCTTGACACATTGATGTAAATTGTCATGGCATGTAAACCTTCAAACTGCAGACTGGACCCTATTCCAACTAAACTACTGAAAGAGCTGCTTCCTCTGCTTGACCCTCCTATGTTGAACATAATAAATGGCTCCAGATCCCCCGGATGCCACTAAAAGTGGCAGTAATAAAGCCTCTCTTGAAATAGCGAAACCTTGACCCAGAAAATATTTTAAAAACTATCGGCCTATAACAAATCTCCCATTCCTCTCAAAAAAAAATTGAAAAAGCTGTCTGCCTTCCTGAAGACTAACGATGTATACAAAACGCTTCAGTCTGGTTTTAGACCCCATCATAGCACTGAGACTGCACTCGTGAAGGTGGTAAATGACCTTTTAATGGTGTCAGACCAAGGCTCTGCATCTGTCCTCGTGCTCCTAGACCTTAGTGCTGCTTTTGATAACTGTAAATGTTGGTGTTCCTCAAGGTTCCGTTTTAGGGCCTCTAATGTTTTCACTATATATTTTACCTCTTGGTGATGTCATTCAGAAACATAATGTTAACTTTCACTGCTATGCGGATGATACACAGCTGTGAATTTTGATGAAACATGGTGAAGCCCCAAAATTGCCCTCCCTGGAAGCCTGTGTTTCAGACATTAGGAAGTCGATGGCGGAAAATGTTGTACTTTTAAACTCGGACAAAACATAGATGCTAGTTCTAGGTCCCAAGAAACAAAGAGATATTCTGTTGGATCTGACAATTAATCTTGATGGATGTACAGTCATCTCAAATAAAACTGTAAAGGACCTCGGCGTTACTCTGGACCCTGATCCCTCTTTTGACGAACATATCAAGACTGTTTCAAGGACAGCTTTTTCCATCTATGTAACATTGCAAAAATCTTAAACTTTCTGTTCAAAAATGTATCCATGCTTTTGTCGCTTCTTGATTAGACTGCTGCAATGCTCTACTTTCCGGCTACCCGGATAAAGCACTAAATAAACTTCAGTTAGTGCTAAACACGGCTGCAAGAATATTGACTAGAACCAAAACATTTGATCATATTACTCCAGTGCTAGCCTCTCCTGTTCAGGCTAGGGCTGAGTTAAAGGTTTTACTGCTAACCTACAAAGCATTACATGGGCTTGCTCCTATCTATCTTTCCGATTTGGTCTTGCTGTACATACCTGTACATATGCTATGGTCACAAGACACAGGCCTGGTTATTGTGCCTAGAATTTCTAAGCAAACAGCTGGAGACAGGGCTTTCTCTTATAGAGTTTCATTTCTATGCAATGGTCTGCCTATCCATGTGAGAGACGCAGACTCAGTCTCAACCTTTAAGTCTTTATTGAAGACTCATCTCTTCAGTAGGTCCTATGATTGAGTGTAGTCTGGCCCAGGGGTGTGAAGGTGAATGGAAAGGCACTGGAGCGATGAACCACCCTTGCTGTCTCTGCCTGGCTGGTTCCCCTCTCTCCACTGGGATTCTCTGCCTCTAACCCTATTATGGGGGCTGAGTCACTGGGATACTGGTCCTCCTAGGAGGGATGTGTCACTTGAGTGGGTTGAGTCTCTGACATGGTCTTACTGTCCGGATTGGTACCGCCCTCGGGTTCGTGCCGTGGGGAAGAACTTTGCGGGCTACACTCGACCTTGTCTCAGGGTAGTAAATTGGTGGTTGAAGATATCCCTCTAGTGGTGTGGGGGCTGTGTTTGGTAAAGTGGGTGGGGTTATATCCTGCCTGGTTGGCCCTGTCTGGGGGTACAGTCGGACGGGGCCACAGTGTCTCCCGACCCCTCCTGTCTCAGCCTCCAGTAATTATGCTGCAATAGTTTGTGTTGGGGGCTAGGGTCAGACTGTTATATCTGGAGTATTTCTCCAGTCTTATCCGGTGTCCTGTGTGAATTTAAGTATGCTCCCGCTAATTCTCTCTCTCTCTCTCACTTTCTCTATTTCTTTCTCCCTCTCTCGCGCGCGTTCTCTTTCTCTTCTCTCAGAGGACCTGAGCCCGAGGACCATGCCTCAGGACTACCTGGCCTGATGACTCCTTGCTGTCCCCAGTCCACCTGGTCGTGCTGTTGCTCCAGTTTCAACTGTTCTGCCTGTGGCTATGGAACCCTGAACTGTTCACCCGAAGTGCTACCTTGTCCTGGACCTGCTGTTGTTGACTCGATCTCTCTCCCACATCTGCTGTCTCAAACTCTGAATGATCGGCTATGAAAAGCCAACTGACATTCACTCCTGGGGTGCTGACCTGTTGCACACTCTACAACCACTGTGATTATTATTACTTGACCCTGCTGGTCATCAATGAATGTTTTAACTTCTTGGCCATGTACTGTTATAATCTCCACCCGTCACATCCAGAAGAGAACTGGCCACCCCTCAGAGCCTGGTTCCTCACTAGGTTTCTTTCTAGGTTTCTGCCTTCCTATGGAGTTTTTCGTAGCCACTGTGCTTTTACATCTGCATTGCTTGCTGTTTGGGGTTTTAGGCTGGGTTTCTGTATAGCTCTTTGTGACATCGGCTGATGTAAAAGGCCTTTATAAATACATTTGCTGTAGCAGGGCAGATATTTGATGAACTGCCACGTTGAAAGTCATTGAGCTCTCCAGTAAGGCCATTCTACTGCCAATGTTTGTCAATGGAGATTGATATACACGGCTGTGATTATAATTGAAGAGAATTCTCTTGGTAGATAATGCGGTCGGCATTTGATTGTAAGGAATTCTAGGTCAGGTGATCAAAAGGACTTGAGGTCCTGTATGTTGTTATGGTCACAGCACCACTCATTAATCATAAGGCATACACCCCCACCACCCCACCCCAGTGGGCGATGTGCCCGTCTACGGAGCCTGACCAGAAGACCGCCCTGCGGTGACTTTGTTTTTGGACGTCTGCTGGGATCCGATCCATTGTCCTGGGTGGTGGACCAAACAGAAAATCTGCTTCGGGAAAGTTGTTTTCCTGGTCGTAATGTTGGTAAGTTGACGCTGCTCTTATATCCAATAGTTCCTCCCGGCTGTATGTAATAAGACTTAAGATTTCCTGGGGTAACAGTGTAAGAAATAATACATAAAAAACTAAAGGTTCCTAACGAAGCGTGGCGGCCATCTCTGTCGGCGCCGGATGTGAAAGACAGAAACTAAAACAGGAAAATCTCGTGCTCAGGTCTGTTCAACGCTGGTCCGACCAATCTGATTCCACACTTCAAGATTGCTTCGATCACGTGGACTGGGATATGTTCCGGATAGCGTTGGGCAACAAAATTGATGTATACGCTGATTCGGTGAGCGAGTTTATTAGCAAGGTGATGTTGTACCCACGGCGACAACTAAAACCTTCCCCAACCAGAAACCGTGGATTGATGGCAGCATTTGCGCAAAATTGAAAGTGCGTACCACTGCTTTTAATCATGGCAAGGCGACCGGAAACATGACCAAATACAAACAGTGTAGCTATTCCCTCCGCAAGGCAGTCAAACAAGCTAAGCGTCAGTATAGACACAAAGTAGAGTCACAATGCAATGGCTCAGACACGAGAGGTATGTGGCAGGGTCTACAGTCAAGCACGCACTACAAAAATAAAACCAGCCCCATCGCGGAAACCGATGTCTTCCTCCCAGACAAACTAAACAACTCCTTTGCTCGCTTTAAGGACAATACAGTGCCACTGTCACAGCCCGCCACCAAAACCAGCGGGCTCTCCTTCACCGCAGTCAACGTGAATAAAACATTTAAACGTGTTAACCCTCGCAAGGCTGCCGGCCCAGACGGCATCCCTAGCCGCGTCATCAGAGCATGCACACACCAGCTGGCTGGTGTGTTTATGGACGTATTCAAACATTCCCTATCCCAGTCTGCTGTTCCCACATGCTTCAAGAGGGCCCCCATTGTTCCTGGTTTCAATAAAGCTAAGGTAACTGAGCTAGGTCCACAGACGACGCAATCACAATCACACTGCACACTGCCGTAACCCACCTGGACAAGAGGAATACCTATGTAAGAATGCTGTTCATCGGCTACAACTCAGCATTTAACACCATAGTACCCTCCAAACTCGTCATTAAGCTCGTGCCTGGGTCTCAACCCCGCCCTGTGCAACTGGGTCCTGGACTTTCTGACAGGCCTCCCCCAGGTGGTGAAGGTAGGAAAAAACATCTCCACCCCGCTGATCCTCAACACTGGGACCCCACAAGGGTGCGTTCTCAGCCCTCTCCTGTACTCCCTGTTCACCCATGACTGTGTGGCCATGCACGCCTCCAACTCAATCATCAAGTTTGAAGACGACACTACAGTGGTAGGCTTGATTACCAACAACGACGAGACGGCCTACAGGGAGGAAGTGAGGGCCCTCGGAGTGTGGTGTCAGGAAAATAACCTCACACTCAACGTAAACAAAACAAAGGAGATGAATGTGGACTTGAGGGAGCAGCCCCATATCCACATCAACGGGACAGTAGTGGAGAAGGTGGAAGTTTTAAGTTCCTCGGTGTAGACATCATGGACAAACTGAAATGGTCCACCCACACAGACAGTGTGGTGAGGAAGGCGCAGCAGCGCCTCTTCAACCTCAGGAGGCTGAAGAAATTTGGCTTGTCACCAAAAACACTCACAAACTTCTACAGATGCACAATCGAGAGCATCCTGTCAGGCTGTATCTCCACCTGGTACGCCAACTGCTCCGCCCACAACTGTAAGGCACTCGAGAGGGTAGTGAGGTCTGCACAACTCATCACCGGTGGGCAAACTACCTGCCCTCCAGGACACCTACACCGCCCGATGTCACAGGAAGGCCAAAAAGATCATCAAGGACAACAACCACCCGAGCCACTGCCTGGTCACCCCGCTATCATCCATAAGGCGAGGTCAGTACAGGCGCATCAAAGCTGGGACCGAGAGTCTGAAAAACAGCTTCTTTATCAAGGCCATCAGACTGTTAAACAGCCATCAATAGCATTGAGTGGATGCTGCCAACATACTGACTCAAATCTCTAGCCACTTTAATAATTCAAAATTGGATGTAATAAATGTATCACTAGTCACGTTAAAAAATACCACTTTATATAATGTTTACATACCCTACATTACTCATCTCATATGTATATACTGTACTCTATACCATCTACTGCATCTTGCCTATGCCATTCGGCTATCGCTCTTCCATATTTGTATGTACATATTCTTATTCATTCCATTACACTCGTGTGTATTTTTTTTTCACCTTTATTTAACCAGGTAGGCTAGTTGAGAACAAGTTCTCATTTGCAACTGCGACCTGGCCAAGATAAAGCATAGCAGTGTGAACAGACAACACAGAGTTACATTGAGTAAACAATTAACAAGTCAATAACACAGTAGAAAAAAAGGGAGTCTATATACATTGTGTGCAAAAGGCATGAGGAGGTAGGCGAATAATTACAATTTTGCAGATTAACACTGGAGTGATAAATGATCCGATGGTCATGTACAGGTAGAGATATTGGTGTGCAGGTAAAAATGGGTGGGCTATTTACCGATAGACTATGTACAGCTGCAGCGATCGGTTAGCTGCTCAGATAGCAGATGTTTGAAGTTGGTGAGGGAGATAAAAGTCCCCAACTTCAGCAATTTTTGCAAGGTAGTTGTTGTGAAATTGTTAGATTACTTGTAAGATATTACTGCATGGTCGGAACTAGAAGCACAAGCATTTCGCTACACTCGCATTGACATCTGCTAACCATCTGTATGTGACCAATAAGATTTGATTTGATTTGAGATTGCATGGCTTTGTGCTCGATTCTATACACCTGTCAACAACGGGTGTGGCTGAAATAGCCAAATCCACTAATTTAAAAGGTTGTCCACATACTTTCTTATACAAAGTGTATTTTTGTTTTTCATTTTCAATCATTTCACTTTTTCATGGGGTATTGTGGGTAGATGGGTTAGAGAAAATATATTTCATCCATTTTGAATTCAGGCTGTAACACAACAAAATGTGGACTAAGTAAAGGGGTATGAACCCTTTCTGAAGGAACTGTACATACACACAAACACAAACACACACAGTGTCACGTTCTGACCTTAGTTCCTTTGTGATGTCTTTGTTTTAGTATGGTCAGGGCGTGAGTTGGGTGGGCAGTCTATGTTCTTTTTTCAATGATTTGGTATTTCTGTGTTTGGCCTGGTATGGTTCTCAATCAGAGGCAGCTGTCAATCGTTGTCCCTGATTGAGAACCCTACTTAGGCAGCCTGTTTTCACCCTTGAGTTGTGGGTGATTATTTTCTGTTTCGTATCTGTACCAGACAGAACTGTTTCAGTTTAATTTTGTTCGCTTGTTGGTTTTTGTATTTTAGTGTTCTGAGTTCTATTAAAGAATATGAACGTTTACCATGCTGCGCATTGGTTCTCACCTTCTTTCACCACAGACAACTGTTACACACAGGAGGACAACAAAGGGCCAATTAATATCAGGACCTGTATTTTTATGGAGTTGAAATATAACACCCAAATAGACAACAAAACTAGTCTGGTAGAATGGTAGGGACAAAATACCCCTGTCCGAAAGCAGCACTGATCAGTGCCTGTCAATTATTGCAATACAAGACCAAATACTCACTGGACCAACTAAGAGGAAAATGGCTACACCATAAACCACAACATATGTGCCAGTTGGTTGAGAACCCAATGTCCGAAAGATTTTTGCATTTAACAAAGAGCACCCCTCAAATATTCTAGAATGCACAATGCATATCAATGGAGAATTGCCTGTAGTCAATGCAAAAACACAAAGGCAAGCATAAAAAGAATCATAAAAAGAATCATAAAAAGTCATTAAATTATTCAATAAACATCAAAGGCTTTTCTAAATTTGGAGGAGCGTGGCTGCAAAGGGTGACAATTGTACTATTTAATCAGAATCAGGGAAGAGTATAATATTACTGTAAAGACCACTCCTTTTTCAAATTCAATTTTCCAACCAGGTTAATTTCTATTATGAGCCGTAAAATCGGCCGACATCATATTGACTCAAAGCCAGTCAGTGGCTGAATCCCAATTTGACACCATTTACCCCTAGTATAGATATGAAATCCATATCTGGTCGAATTTGATGCGATTGGGTCCTATACCATCCACACTTGACCTGATAGCACATTGTGAGCCATAACCATCCCATATCTGCTTTGTGATCAGATGATTGTTTTGGAATGTGTTTAAATGTCACACAGTCAGCTCACTGTTAAATCTAACAAATGCTCTACTACGTGACCTGATACAGTATGTCCATATTTGACATCATAATAGCCCTGATACACCCTAGACCACCACATCGTCAAATGAAATGTTAATCAAATCAAACAGTCGAATCCACCATGTGTTGTGTGTGTGTGCGTGCGTGTGTGTGCGTGTATGTGTTGGATTGTCAGTGTAAGTATGTGTGAGTGTGTGGGTAGAGTCCATTGTGTGTGCATAGAGTGCAAAAAGGTTCAATGCAGATAGTCTGGGTAGCTATTTGGTTCATTCTTATGGCTTGGGGGTAGAAGCTATTCATGGTCCTGTTGGTTCCAGACTTAGCCTCATGGTCAAGTCACTATGTGGTCAGAAAAAACTAGGCTCCGGTCATAACCTTTATTTGTTTTCAGGTAATCAGGGAATTTGGGGAATTTTGTTTAAGTGTAAGCTGTATAAGAATATGACTCAATTCCTTGAGGTAAGCACAAATCTTCAAGTGATTAAACTTTTACCAATCCAACCATTTCAGGTTAGTGGTTACTTTTCGGAGGCATTCGAACAGGGCCAATGTCTAGCTATTTGGCCAACCAGGTATCACAGGTTGACTTGAGAGTTGATGTTTGTCCACCTTCTTCCAAATGTCTATGGATGAAATTAAGTTAAACACCAGTTTTTGACATTAAAGTTGAGATACTGTTACCAAAAACACTTGAGTCGGGCTGGGGTTTTCAAATTCCGTTATGTTATGGGATACGTTTTAAAACAGGGTTACGTTTAGGAATGAATCAAGAGAAGTTAAGGGTTGGTTTAGGAAAGGCTTGAAACAGAAGAAAAAAAGATTGCCTAGCACTTGGATTGAACACAGAACCCTCGGCACCGGAGCGCTCCACCATCCCTGTCAACAACGCACGAGCAAGCCGCCAGCTTACTTGAAGGTAATAGGGCTCAGAGTTGCCCCTAGTGGCTGGTTTTGAAGGCAATTGTAGAGCTTCTATGGACCTGGATGGATGTCTAACTTCGACTTCAAACTAGAGTGATCTCCCTGATGTGGCAGAAACTTTGGGTTCGATCGCTGAGCCTTCCCACCAGGGGCTTCATGCTCCTTGAGAGCCCTGGCTGAGGAAAGGCTAAAGATGTCATCGATAATTCTCGACACGAACCCGGGCAGCAATCGTTAGCTCGTCTGATAACAGTGGCTAATTTATACAAGCGTCTAGGGAGTCCAGGCTATTGATGAGGCTGGCTGGGGAGGGGGAAAGCACCGTGGTGTCTAGCTGCTCATGTAGCTGACTGGCTCCAAATCTCTCAGATCCTGTGTCTTACTCAATGTGACTGAAAACAGATACACATAGCCATGTATGTCACACTCTGTCACACTCTTTCTCTCTCTCTTTTTCTCTAACACATACACATACACACACACACACACAAACACACACACAAACACACACATACACATTCTTATTCCTCTTTTTCACATCTATCAAATGTGAGTTACAGTATTTAAACAATTAACTCCCCCACCAAAAACAAACAGTCAGAAGAAGTGTTAGTAAAAAAATAGTGGGAATGTTTGAAGTTGAAAGACATCTCCATTGATGTGTCTGACACACAGTGATTCGGCGCACTTGAACAGTGCTCAGCTAGGTTTCCCAGCAAACAGAAAACAGGTGATGCCTGCAGTCAAGGGGATGTGGTCAGATGAGTGTTTACAGCACACACTTCATCCAAATACTCTTTGGCTCTACGAAAAAGGCTGGGAAGGAATTAAGGAAACCATGTGTTGGGGGATGTTGCGTGAGTCCTTCCAACACACACATACTGAGAAACTATCAACAGCACAACACAGACTTACTTCAAGATCGATCCCACATATGATTGTTTCATGCTGCACAATGCCAGACTCTGATGTCAAGAAGAACATGTTGGAATGTGGCAGTTTAAAAGGGATTTTGGAGTTAGTGCGCCATGCTCCGATTTCAACTACGCATTCAGGATCATAAAGGAGAAAACCACTCTGCGAGACAACCACCACAACATTTGTTTGAGCCAAAGGGTGCCATTTCAGAAACTGAAATCCCCCCCCCCCTTTTCCCATTTGAGTTTCCTGGTGACGGAGATGAATAACATTTGTATCGGAGGTCACACCTAGCCCAAATATCATGCATCTTAATGTCCTGAGTTATAGCAATAGCACAGATGAAGAAATAAATTAGGTATTCTGAATATGGGTATCCAATCACTGCTCATTCGTAGGGGTAGATTTGCAATGCAAAGGGAAGAGAAGGGGAGGCCTTGGTGGGTATTCAACGTGTTAGAGGGAAGGCCTTGGCAGGTGGTAATGATTGGTACCACACACACACAAACACACATACACCACACCGTAGAGCCCGAGGCGGGTGGGCTCAACAGTGGTCCTCTGGCCACATGGCCCCAGGCTAGGAAGAGGCTCACACATCACAGGGCCCAGCCTTCTTCTCCCAATCCACCTCATTAACCTGGCCAAGCAGCAGGTAGAGCCACCTCAACCAGCACCTCTACCCGCCGCCCACGCTCCTCTCTATCCATAACTATACTCATCAACCTCTCCTAGTCTTCTTACTTAGCATTCATCCTACTATCCTTCACAGAGACATAATCCCTGGCTGTATATTTCCGCTTTCCATGTTATCTGTTATTTGTAGCTTGTGAGTTGTGGAAACACTTTGTTGTTTTAATGTATTTTTGTTTTGTTGCTTTTTGCACGTAGCACACTTTTCTGCGTGCTACGTGTTGCTAGTCCTATGTTATATATACATGCTCTGCATGTGCTCACTGCTATTTTGTTATTGTAATTGTTTTTAATAACTTTCCCCAGGTTGAAACTTTTACTGAAAAGTTGATAAACGTCCCTGTAAATATTTTTAAATATACTCAAACACAAACACAGAAACATACACAAAAACTTACACAGACAAACACGCGCACCTCAATTGGGATGGTTTCGATGCTGTGGCTTGGTGAAGGCCACTCATAGACATTGTTATAGACATAAGTTCAGCAGAGGTCACTGCACAGATACTCCTGAGGGAAAGACTCTGTTGCAGATTGATTTATAGTGAGAATACCATCGTTTTGATTTGTTTTTGCTTTAAATGGTGATATTGTGCCGATCAATTAACTATGTCTGAAAAGTTTGCAAAGTGTCCATTGAATTTTGGGAATGTTGGGCAGATGAGATGTAGACGGTGTTTGTGTGCATCTATAAGTTGTTGTTTGTATAAGTTTGCATTATTATAAACAAAAATGATGAATGATGGGTAACACTATCTTTGAACAACTTGTTTATAATGCCACATAGTGCAACATAAATCTTCCCATACACATTAATAATAGCTCACATCTCCTTTTAACATTTTTTAGAAATGCATTAAGGCTATAGATTCCTTCACGCATCACACACAAGTACTGTAATGCATAAAGATGAATAGTTCCTTATAAGACCCTATACGAATGCATAAGTGTGCATAAATGCATTTATAAGTCCGGTGACTCACAGGAAGTGTTTCTGAATGTTTACTCCTCACTCTTTCATACAAACCAGTCAAAATGACCTTATTTAGTAGATTTTGTGATAATGTCCTTCATATATTTAAATGTGCCAAATAAATATACATAACACACTACCATTTCCCAGGAGTACAGGAGTGTTGAACACACACAGCTTTTTCCATCCACATTCAACCGCATCAGTCGCCCAATCTGACTCCAATTCATGATTTATTTGTTTTTATGCAAATTGTTGTTTGGATATTACAGATTACAGTATCACAACAGGCCGTCATTGTAAATAAGATCTTGTTCTTTAACATTTAATGGGGAATGGAATTATTTTATATTCCTGGGTGGGGTGGGGGGTGGGGGTGGGGGAGTTGACAGAGACAGAGACGTTGGGCTGGAGGGAATGGGGAGTTGGGGGTGTAGGCCCAAATCTATTTTTTTATTTATTTTTTATATACTGTACAATTGTATTATTACAAAATAAAGAAATAAAAAGAGCAATAAATGAGTTCCAAATCTCTGCTAATAACTGCACATTTTCAGTTTTCCCCTCCCCACTCAGACCACTCCCAGACAGTCCTAGCAAAATTCTTGCTTGAGAAATTGCCATTTGCTAAGAAGCTATTTTTGTTTATTTTTGACCATTCCATTTTTTTATTGTAACAATCACAGTAAGGTATTTAATTGTTACTCAGAAATGATTTGATATTTAGATTTTTAAAAAATGGCTGCATTGGATCTTTAAAAAGGTTTGCCACAGTTTTTTGACAGATAGGTCAAATGTGTATTTGTTTCTTCAGCGGCAAAGCTTATGGAGAGAATATCATAAAATATTGATATACTGTATCTAGCAGGTGAACTATGGTATGAGAACAATGTAATTCCAGAGCTCTGTTGATGACACTAATCAAAATAGCCTGATTATTTTAGAAAAGATTGCCATTTTCAATCAGACTTCCTGTGCTCTGTCTGTCAGACCAAAATAAATTCATGCATTAGCCAGCCTAATAACGACTAATCTAATTGGTGTTCATTGTGCATTGACATTATTTTCCAGGTGAACTGGAAAACATTCAGTATAGCCTATTTCCCTTTCTGTTTGAAACTCTAAAGCACTAAGGCTTCTTCTTCCTTGTATTTGTAGGCAATTGCCCCCCCCCCCTCCCTTGCTCCCTCAAATACTTTCAGATCCAGTCAAACTTTGATGGACTTCCATTTGGAGACCTTCATTGCATCCTCCTACACACCACAAAACGTTTATTCTGTGCGTTGTGCTAAGTCGTCTCTTGATGTTATTAGTCCAATGCAGGGCAGGGCAGGGCAGAGCAGATGAGAGCAAGCAGCGTATCGCACAGTTGACACACAATAGTTTTATTTCCTATTTGAGCTGATAAAAATTGGGATATTGAAGGCTGAAATTGTGCCTGAAATTGGAACTCCTGAGCTTGGCGAGAGGAGAGTAATCTTCAAGAGTTTGCTGTCGTCTAATGGTTTCCGCGGCCCTCTCTCTCTTCTTCTTCCATTCTCATGTTCACCAGCGATACGCCGATGGGAACATTGTGTTGCTTATCTGCTATTGCATCTGCAAGGCCTTTTTAAAATGGATACTTCCTTATCGGTGGACGTGTGAGTTAGTGAGGCCTGTGTCACTCCGGTTAAACTTTAGGTTGTGGTTGTGGTACATGATTTCCACTGAGGATTTACCCAGGTGTTTTACCTTGTTTCCATCTACATAGGCCGGCACCCGTGATTAACTGGACCATGGTTCTGGCAGACCTGCTCTTGAGAGGGAGAGGCGAATCGGGAGGGTTTATTCCACCCAAAACCTGTCCACGTTAAGCAGATCATTAATTATTAAACAAGTGAGGAGTTTTTGTATGGGGGCAATAAAAGTGTTGAATTTAGTCAATATGTTGATAGAACCAGGACGAAAGTAACACTTCGTTTTTTTCCTAATTACTCAGAGATCGATAAAGCTAGATTCACCATATTTTAAGACAAACAACTTACATGTATATACTGTATGTCCTCTAACATTAGCAACTGTAATTTCATTTCTAGGGTAAATTCGTTTAAATTAAATAGACAAAGAACTGAACTAACGCAACATTACTCGTGTACCTACCAGCAGTAACACAGCCTTGGGACGGAAGTAACAGCTGGCAAGAAGTGCACAATATCAGTCTTATCTCCATGTTTCTGGTTTGTAATGCTCATTACTTTCAACAAATGTACTATCAGACATAATTTCATGTTTGTGTCGATTTGAATAATTAATGCTGTAGGTTCGTAGTTTATGAAAATAACCCATGCGTCAACATCGCAATGTTCCACAACCACAATATTTTGGACTTACAATATTAATCTGACTAAATGGATCACATACTAGCTATATTAACCATCATTTGCTCATCTCACTTTAATGGGAATGTAGTAGGAGATGTTGTTAACCATTTTTAATGACTGTTCATGCTTAGCTCTACCAATCAGGTGTGCTCCAGCTGTTCTTGTCATGCGTGCTCCTCATGTCTTGATAAAATAAACGTCATTATTCTCTTCACAAATTCATCATGCTTATCACGTTTCCATGGCTTGACATAAGGTAATTGACCACCAGAATCATGACGATATATGTGTTTAACCACTAACCTGTCAATAAAAGCTTAGCATGTGAGAAGCTGATCCATCAAATCAATTGATTAAGGCATGATTCTAATGATGTCATATCCACTTTTCAAACATTCAGCTACTTGTTGATATTTTTCTAACATTATAAAAGGTTTAGCCTGTGCTTAAACATATTTTTATTTTTATTCCAGTTCATGAGTTTACATTGTTTTACTTTCGTCCCACCCATCTCTCATGTAACTACTCCCAGCTAAAACCCAAGACAAGCTAGTTAGCATGACACTTGAAACTTATTATTTAGTCACTAGATGGATTAAGAAAATGACATAATGTATGTTTCGAACATTAAACAACTAAATACAACTCTAAACAGAAAAACACTTCCGGGTCATATTTTTATTACTCAAATCGCTCAAAACCATGTTTTGTTGATAACTGGGCAAAACATGGTCAGACTGCAGTTTTTTTGCAGGGAGGTCGTCCTCCATATTAGGAACGTGCTGACTTCACTACGTCATTCTAGCTTCTGTGTTATCTGAGAAAATGGGGGTGTTACTTTTGCCCGTGTTACTTTCGTCCCAGCTCTCCCCTAATGATATAGGTTTTTTAGGTTTTATTTATTCGCACCAAAGAAAAGAAGTGAAAGAAAAAAACATGTAAAAGTGGGAAGGTGAGGGTAGAAGCCCAAAAGAGCTTATATGAAAACCACACCACAAATATAAGTACATAAAAAAAGATGGTTGAATCAGTTAAACAAAGAATATTATTTATAATTGAACATGATTTACTCAATAAACAATGCAAAAACATGTTTGATTATGAGTGTATCCATGTGTGTGTGAGAGTTCGGCTACATGGAGGGGATTATTGGGTAGTCTGGCTCATCAGGCTGACCCCCAGTCTTCACTTGAAGTTATTGAGGGATGAGGTTTTGGCAATGTGAAGATAAGAATTCTAGAGTATGGTACCTCTGTATCTGATAGGAAATGGACTATATGTCGGTGCAAAGGTTTAGAAGGTGAAGGTTATTACAGTGTCTTGTGTTATATAGATGGATTTCAGAATGAACCTGGAAGGATCCATTGAAGGGTTTAGGTAAACTGTCTGGGAGGTATGAGCATTTGTAGATGAAAGTGCATAATTGGCTTACATTAGTGTCGTAAATAGACACGATATTGAGTTTCTTAAACAAAGGTGCAGATGGAGCCAGGTAATTAAAGGAGGTGGCTAGACTTTGTATTTGTATTTTTTTATGATGAGTAATTTGTGTAGGTTGGAGGCAAATGTACTGGCCCAGACAATATTACAATATGTGAGATATGGGTAAATGAAGCCATAGTATAGAGTTAGGAAGCAAAGCCTGATGAACCAAACCACTCATCTTTCTGATGATACCAACAGATTTCATCTCTTTGCTAGAGACAAATTCAATATGATCTTTCCAGTATAACTTTTCATCAATTAGAACTCCGAAGAATCTGTAGATGTGACTCGTTCCATTTCCTTGATATTGATTAGGAATAACAAAGGTCCAATGTAAGTGTGATGAACGTGACATCCCGGCAACTTTGAGAAAAATATCAGACACCTAATTTGCATAGGGAGTGATACGTCACATTTTCTGGCCTATCAAGACAGGATCGAACTCCCTTGGCTGTGAACCTCGCAGCTCTGCTTATAAAAGGGGAGACTAGCGAATGCAGCAAACCCAGTCTTATCTCGTTGAAATATTCTCCAATGGATTCAGAGCTGCCAACAAGAAACAGTAGAAAATAATTTTGTAGAACTGAAATGAGCTATTTCTCTTGGTCACAGAGGGACAAAATGACCCCGTGCTTAAAGCTGAAGTTATAACGAGTCAGCAGGCATGCGTCGCTCAGAAGATGCTGGCAAAAAAATACTCTGTCATTAATTATATTAAATTATGCCAATTTTGTACTGTCACTAAGAAAGATCATATTTATTTTACAGTTATAAGAACGGTGAAATAGTCATTTATAATTGGATTATTACTACATTTAGAAAGCTTTTAAATAATTTCAAGTCCTATTCCCCCAGTTTTGTTGAATAGGGGAAAAAAATCTATATATGACTGTCCACTGTCCATATTTTCATGTTTTTAAAATATTTGTATTTGAGCTTGTGTCCTCAAAAGTGACTACACCTCAGCAATTTATTTAAAAATTAATACATTAAAGGTGAGATTTGAATCTTTCTGGCAGTATAAGCATTACTAGGTTTTGTTTATGGTCCTCTCATGATAAAACATTGATTTTGGGTATGTCTATTTAGGCAGAAATCTACATTTTGACTTTTAACATTTAACACCTCAAAAAGCAACTGTTTTGATGATGCAGCGGTTGTTGATTCTGTTTTTCACAAGTCCTCACTGTCCGTCCTAGCTATGGAAACACAATTTCCCCAGTATAACATAGGGGTGTATACACTAGTGTAACACTGGTGTTACAGTTGAAAAGCAGCACAATGCATGACTCCATGTCCTGTGCCCTTAGTTCAACAGGTTTTAGAGTGTATATTAGCTATACACCACCTAAAATTGACACTGAGGGTAAATCTAGAGTTTACAAGGTTGGTGAGAGTCTCATAGTTCGTGAGAGTCTCATAGATAGCTTTTAATAGTTTGTTGTTCAAACCATTCTGCCATTACAGACGTTTTTGTAAAAAAGACCACGCTCTAGCTCAGCCCCCGTTAACCACACAGACTGATACAAACGGATGGAATAGACGGATCCAATGGAACAACCCAGAAGTCTGAAGACTAAACAGACAATGTTTAAAAGGGGTTAGAAGTCCTAAATCATGCCAGTGCGACGGTGGGACTCATTGGGTTTAGAGCACCTAGTCATCTGTATGCAGAGGATTCCATCCCTCTATCCCTCTATCCCTTCCTCCCTCTACCCCCCCCCCCCCCCTACAAAGGAAAGGACAGGCGAGGGGGAATATTTGAGGAGAACAGAGGGGGGCTAATGAGTGGGGGGATTAACAGGTGGGGGGGTGTAGAGAAGGTAGAAGGGTTGGACGGACAGCCGTGATTGTCAGTAGATTCCTGGCAGAGAGGGTTCAGGGAGGTGGGGAGGGGTTTAGGGGGGTTCCATTTCAAAAAAGACGCTTGAGAGTAGAGGGGCGGGAGTGAGGGGATGCTGGGGTAGGGACTTAGCCTGGGATGAGGACCCCTCGTCAGAGCCTGGTAGAACCGCAGAGGGTGGTCATACTAATATAGCATGTGGAGGAACCAGGGCAAGGTGGATGACATGTGGAGAGGTGGTCGAAAGATAGACCTTCACCTCATGAGGGTGTTCCTTTGCAATGTGGGTTTGGACCTGTGAGGAAACCGAAGGGTAACCAATTCAGGTTTGAGTTAAAGGGGGGACTGGTGCACAGTCTAAAAACTGTCTGAAAGATACAGTAGCTAGGCTACGGAATATGCTAGCTAGTTGAAAACCAGTTCATAGATGCTTCCTTCAGAATTATTGGAAAGTGAACGACAATTATCCCTATCTCCAGTTTTATCCCCTGCAAAAAGGAACCGCTTCCCTAATTGTATCTCTTTATCCAGATGTATTTTTCCCATAAAATGGAAATCTGATAACTGTTCCAAACTGTTCCCAATTTAACTTGCTGATTGATACCCTTAAAAAAAACCTTTGTGACCATTATTAGAAACGATTGTAGTGGGTATACAGTAAGTGGAGTGTCGGGCATATGGAGAGCTGGGAGAGACGTCTCGGACACAAACCAAGCAATAGAGCTCTGAAATGAGAGGGGCCACTAATGAGGGAGATGCTGGTGTTTGCTGCTCTTGGCAACGACAGCTGATGTTTGTCTTTGTGTCGGGGCAGGAGCCAAGCCGAATGGAATCCTTGGAAACACCAAACAATCCAATATTACATTTCCTCTCTCAAATGCCACAGGGAGTGGAGGGGAGCATGTGTGGGAGATAGAGAAAAAACTAGAGAAAGAGAGAGAAAGGTAGTGGGAGAGGAAAAGAGTAGTAGATAAAGAAAGAAAGCGAGGGTAAGCGATGTAGAGAAACAAGTCAGGAGATAAAAAAAGAGAGGACAGCACCCAACACCAGAGAGAACAGAGAGGATGAGGACTCAGTATTACCAATGTTGTTTTAAAATGTAAAAAATAAAAACTCCCACAGAGCTCCTTGCTCTGCTATCATGAGTCAACGATCAAAACTGAATTGGCGAGCTGCTGCAGGTGCATCAACAAGTCTCTCCATCTGCCTCAGCCTCCGCCGAGGATAATACGTATGTGAGCCAATCCACAGGAGAGTCCCAAATTAAATGTTGCCTACATCCCCTTCCACTACCTTCAAGTCTGCAAAGTCAAAACTCCCTCCTTTCTCTGCAACACATAACTATTTACTTTGCCGAAATGCTCATCAAGGCTAGTATGTCTGCATCGAAGCCAGAGCTGTGTGATCCCGGTTACATGTGTAGCCTAGCCTCCGTGGCTGGCGGTGCAGGTGGGAATGGTATAAGCCAGAAATTACAGTCTAAATACCCTGTGTGATGGAGACTCGGGGGTTGTCTGTTTCAAACATATTTGGGCTTAGTCCATGGTATAACCTAGAAATCTTATCTCTCCTCTGGGCTTTTAGAAGCATTTGGAAGGTGATGAAATAGGGCCTTTCCCAGTCCGTCAACTGGGTCCTATTTATTTGTGCACAACGTAGCAAAAACGTTTTACAACGGAAAGCGAAAAACAAGCGTTTCTTATTGGCCAAGTTGAGGTAGTTTCACCCCGTTTCGGTCCATTTTCTTCAGTTCGGTGCCTAATGAACTCTATCCACTGCTGCCCATAGCTCCATAGTTTTCCTTCTCTCCCTGTAGCCCAGGCCCAGCCCCAGCCAACAGGACATGTGGAGTGCATTAGAGCTCTGAGGACATTGGATCTCCCCCAAGTGGCAAGGCTGGATGGGTGGCCCACTGCAGCCCCCTTTCAGCAACAGGCCCGGCCCTTTGTGATTGATAGGGGGCCCGCCAGGAGGAGTCCTTGCCTACTTAACACTTACACACACCATGCATGCCACAAACTGCACACACTAAACACTCAAGTACAATACACTGCATACACCACATTATACATTGAGGGTACATACATGTTATGTAAATGTACTATTATATTTATCACTCAATTAAGTGAACACTACAAATGGCAGAAAGTGTGCAGTTAACACCCATGGGCACATTGCACACAGTTAACACTTTTACAGTGTTGCACATATCACTCATTGCTCCATTCCTGCTCTCTCACCACTCATGCACACACCACAACACAAAGAACTTGAAATAAAGTATTATTATTAAGAGATTAGACATTCTTCACAATGTTGCAAAACCATATTTTGGAGTCTTAATCTGAGTTCAACTGCACCTACTCTTGACTAGAACTTCGGGGTCATTATTCGTCACATACAATATATACAGTACCAGTCAAAAGTTTGGACAAACCTACTCATTCCAGGGAGTAGGTTTCTTTATTTTGACTATTTTCTACATTGTAAAATAATAGTGAAGACTATGAAACTATAAAATAACACATACGGAATCATGTAGTAACCAAAAAAGTGTTAAACAAAGAATGTGCAAAGCTGTTATCAAGGCAAAGGATGGCTACTTCTTAGAATCTCAAATATGAAATATATTTTGATTTGTTTAACACTTTTTTGTACATATGGGTTGTTTCATAGTTTTGATGTCTTCACTATTATTCTACAATGTAGAAAATAGTCAAATTAAAGAACAAATGTTGAATGATTGGTGTGTCTAAACTTTTGACTGGTACTGTATAAATAATCCATCTCTACATATGGAAGCAATGTGAAATTATTTTGAGAAACAACATACAATTGATTCACTTTGAGATCATCAAAGCAGTGCCTACATCACTGACATTATCATAAACCATCATCAATGATTCTTAAGCTATTGTAAAATGTCTTCCCTATAAGTTTTCAGTATTCTTGACAGTGAGAACTTTTTTCAAAGAGGAATAAATTGCCCTCGTCTGATTTGCCATTTAAAATAAATTGCAGCGTCGGCCCAAATTTGCAATTCACAGGAACTTCTCTGCGGTGTGCCACGCACGACACAGACAAGGTTAATCCATATTTTACATTTGAATATAAGATGGAAGCGAAAGAGAGATAGAAGAGAGAAGGGGAGCTAGGTGGCTCCATCAGCCTCCATGCCAGAAGATGAGGGGAGAAAGGTAGACTGAGACAGACCAAGGCATACCGAGAAGAAAGGAAAGAAACAGCCGACATTTAGAGTAAATGGCATCCAAAACCCACTCCAATTATCTTTGCCAGCCATGCCAGCGAGACTGACTTAATTAAATGACTTGAGAGGGACGGGAACGGAAGGAGCCGCCAGTGATTAAGGGGGCAAGGCAGGTACGTATCAGCTGCGAGCACAAAGCTTGGTTGGCAGTCGACTGCCGACCACACTCCCTTTTCAAATCTGACATCATAAGAAAAAAGAGAGGCCCTTGTCGTTTGGAGCCATGTAATTGCACTATTCAAATCAAATGTTTCTATCATCGTTCACATATTCTAAAGAAGAAATGTATTTATATATATTTTTTTAACTGATTTTATTCCCCCTCCAAATCCCCCATAATCCTTGTGCCTTGCTGAGGCTGCCTCTGACGGTGACCTTTTCGCAGGGAGCCTGTTACCATAGAAACCGACAGTGCAACCCCGCCGTTCTTTCTATGTTTCTGTCACTGTTTGGGTAAAAAGTGTTGACCTTGAGGTAAATAACAAGCATTATTTTCCCCTCCCTCTAAGTCAAGTGTTGTTTGTGTGTCTTACATGTCAAGTTACAGGTGAAGCTTGGTTGACTCTACATGTAGAACATGAAAATATTTCATGTACCATAACAATAGATGGTTTGATTCTCAATTTCCCTTTGTCTTAAACTGATTTACATGTATTATCATCAGAAGGTCCACAAAGCATGCCAAGCATTTCTCCTTTCGCTTAAAGCGAAACCTTGATCAGCAGATACGGTGGTTCAAGTGGCACTGCGTCTTCGCTAACACCTGTTACTCTTTCCCTTACTGTTACTATTGTCTCCTGTGCTGATTTGAATCTTGGAGATGTTTGTACATAAGGATGGTGGGTGGAAGCTTTATTCTTGTGTTTTTGTGTGAACACAGAAATATATAACAATTAACAAGTTGATAGCCATTGCCTACCACAGTGTACATAGCTTTGATGTGGTTTGCAGTTTGAGAATAACAGTGTAGGCATAACCTCATTACTGAAGTTAGAGCAACAAACTTATCTGGACCAGCAGAAATCAAATGAAATAACCTTAATTTGCTTGAAAAGACAGAGTTTATTGAAATACAACGTATTATAAAATAGCGTTTATTTTCATAGAATATAGCTTGCTCGGTGCTGGTGTAATATAACAAAAATATTCAACATTTTGGCGAAGGGATAGGGATTTTTTGTTCTAATCATCACTGGTTGGACTGTTGAATACAAGACGGCACCCAGGGACATTTTTTAAGTCTTACATATAGTGTTTCAGTCATTCGAACGCTGCCTCTGAGTTCTGGAGGCGGAAGATCAGGCTCCCACCATAGCCTCACTCCCTGTGGGGAATAACTGAGCTAGGTGAAGGGTTGAAGAGAGATTGAAAGAGAGAAGGAAGGGGAGAAGGAGGAGGGGGTTGGGTTAACATGACAACTGCTGTTTTGTCAGGGCTAAAACCAAGCTTCTCTCTCACTCCCTCCCTCCCACCCGCCTCTCCGGATCCTCTTTCCCTCCCTCCCTCCCTCCCTCCCTCCCCCTCCCTCCCTCCCTCCCTCCCTCCCTCCCTCCCTCCCTCCCTCCTCTCCCCATCCCTCACTCCCTTCTATCCACTTCTCTCTCTCTCTCCCTCTCCCTCTCCCTGTCTCCCTGCTCGGGAGCGCTCTAATTCCCCTGTTTTGTGCTTAGAGGCGAGCCATAGCGCTTCTCTCATCTCAGTGGCAGGATTTTTCTCAGGGCTCTAGATCCTCCGCCAGTTGCCGTGGAGACCGCCATACCACAGCTCTGACCCTGGAGGTTTGGGCCTGTTTTACTCCCAGCAGGAGCTACTGGCAGCTGGAGAACAGCTGTTACTACCAGGACCAGGGCTAAATCGGCTGCAGGACCCAGCACAGGCCTACAACTACCCAGAACAAACACTGGGTACACACACTGAGTACACTGTCTGGTGTGGATGAAGACAAAGAATATGTGGAAGAAAAGCAAGAGAGTAAAGTTGGACTGGAAGTTTTTCAGGAGGCCAGGAAACTTTGAATCGTTCAATTGTCTTTTGAAAGACTTTGCTTAGGACAAGTCAGTCAGTTAGAAACATGTCGTTTCTGATCCCAAACAGTCGTGTATTTTGTGCAAATCACGATTTCTCATTTCCTGTGAATGGACTGAGTAGTCAAAATATTTGAATGGCGACAGAATGGAGCAAAGTCAGATTAGTAGCTGATGTTCACTTTACAGTATCCATTACACACTGGGTCTAAATGCTCCTGCAGGTGAACACTTTATTCACCGTGTAATAGATTTTGGCAGGACCCTCTTACAGAGGAGCCAAAAGGCCCATTGAGCTGAATCCCACAGCAGGCCAACCGTAGCAGAATTAAGATGGCGCAGAGGATTAAAGTATGGGCAACTGATCCGCAACCGCAAGCGTCACAATGTAGCAATTCCTATAGGGGTTCTCCAAAATGGTATACAAACTTCACATGCATACCAAGGGCAGACTGATGACAGACGAGGGAATATTCAAATCCATTTCATTGGCATCTGTACCAAATACATACATACTGTATACATTCTGTACATGTCTGGGTTGGAAAACATCTTAACACGAGATGCATCACATTGCTGCCTATAGGCAGTGATTGGCTATCTCACTCATCTCCATTCCATAGATATCATCTGCACATTGAAGAAGTTATCATATCTTTTTCCCCTATAAAATACATAAACCGAACACTTGCAAAAGTATTTTAACAATATGTACAAAACCAAACGCTGCTGCTGTTAAATTCTTGTAGCACTTTGTGTGCCCTCTTTTTGAGTTGAGAACTTTCCTTGTTTCAGAGTACATCAAACACTGCCATATCCCCCACTGCACAGATGCACGAATGCTAACTCAATCTCAGCGCAGCACGTTTGATGCCTCAACTGGGTTAAAACCAGGGCATTGTCTGTCTGGAAGTTTCACCAATACTATTTTTTTAATGACTTAATATACTGAGTTAGTTAGTCTGTATCTGTTGTAAATATAGCTGATGGAAAAATTAACTGTGATATTACCAACTTGACTCGGTATTGATCTGCTTAAAATCGAGAGAGAAGATTGCAAGTGAAATAATGTTTTTTTCTGTGTTAAGTGCTACATAATTACAGGCTAGAATACTTTTTTAACAAAGACAAATAAACATTCTGAAAAAAACTTGCATTTTTACTATAATTGAAATACAATGACACAAGTGGAAGCCCACAGACTTTCTATAAAACCTTCCACCATCCAGGCCTTTCAATAACACTATAATGTTTTACAGGGATGGGGTGGGGGGTTGATGGTGTGGTGAGGTGAGGTTATAGTTGTAGTGTTTTGCTGCCTACGCAGGGAGCTACGTCGCAGAGTCTTTCGGCTCTTCCTCTCCATCTGTTTTGTTTTCCTTCCATCGTCCCTTTATGATGAGCTGGGTCTTCAGTCCCCCCAATAAAATCCCATTAGCTCTTAATGAAGTCGGTTTCGCAGCCTCTCAGCCTCACCTCATTTAGCACGATTGTCTGGCGGCCATTAGCATGGAGGCAATTACAGCCGCGCAGTGAGAGTAATTGGAAATGCCGACAGGGACCCCAAGAAATGGGGAATAATAAAATTAAAAAAATAAAACTAATAAGCTTCCATTCAGATGGAGGGATGGATGGAGGAGGGGGCTGTGGCTAAGTTAAATCAACATAATTAGAATTAGGGTTGCTGGGTAGGTGGGGTAACAAGAGCAGGGTTGGGTAGCTAGCAGGGTGAGGAGATGTAAGGGTTTCAAAGGGGGATGATGGTTGAGGTTGAGATGGCAAGAAAGATAGGATGGGAGCTAGCGGGGTAGCTAGTGTGCTAACAGTTATGATAAAAGGCATACAGGTTAACTTGAGATTGCCCAACAAAAAGTTGCAGTTGCTATATTTACAGGCGTACTCCAATTTGTTACCTTTTTCCGTTTTTCGTTCCATTATCGAAATGACAGCTAAATCGTTTAATACATTTGGAAAATGCCCTTAATGCCGGCACCCTAGGCTCACAGATTATCCCAAAATATGGCTTGGTATGTATGGAGGCAGTGCAGGCTAAATTACTTTCTCGAGGGTTTACATTGGATTTCCTTGTGGGATTGGAAATGGCAACGTACACTATTTAATTGTCTGTAAAGACAGTGGGAGGTGTCAGGTGCTTCAATCTAAAATAAACTTAGTTGACTCACCTGAGAGTGAGCATTTTAGATGTTATCTATTTAATGGCTTCCCTCTCTAAATTCAAATCAAATTGTATTTGTCACATGCGTCGATTACAACAGGTGCAGACCCTACAGTGAAATGCTTACTTACAAACCCTTAACCAACAATGCAGTTGTAAGAAAAATAAGTGTTAAGTAAAAAATAGATAAGTGAAAAAAATAAAATAAAAGTAACAAATCAATAAAGAGCAGCAGTAAAATAACATTGTGAGGCTATATACAGGGGTACCGGTACTATGCTTTGCTAACCTTGCTATGCATGTGCTAGATACTTCATATGCTAGATACAATTTTGTGAGCAGGAAACTGTACACAAGGTACTCATCGGAGTCCTAATGGCATTCCTTAAACACTTGTATTGACATATCAAAACATTAAACACACAGTTTTGATTCCAACAATGCAACATTAGCTGTAACTAACCCCTGAGATGCTAGTCATTAGCCACATGCTAACACTAATGCTAACAATACAATTCCCTGCCACCATTTATTTTGTCCTCCTTGATAAAGAACTTCACAATGGAGAAATTAAATTAAATGAGATTAAATGAAAGGTCCAGAACATTGGATCCAGTACTTTTGGCACATGGCAAGCCCCGCTTTGTGCCAGATGCCTGGGCATCTCCCCTGGCTCCCTCCCTCCATCCCCTCCCTCCCTAAGCTGATCGACAGGTGGAAGAAACCTGATCACCAATGACAGGCCTTTACCAGGGGGCACCTCTGCCAGGACCGGGCAGCCTGCCCACACCACCCACAATGGTGAAAGAGGTGGCAGGGGTCTGGATAGAACCAAACCAAAGAGGGAGTTAGGGTGATGCAGGCATGGAGGGGAAGAGGAGACTAGAGGTAGGAGGTGGAAGGGGGTTACAATGGAGCCTTTGGCTAGAGAGACTGCGAGGCCTGGCACTGGGTGTGCAGGGCCTAAGCGGGAAACAGGAGGTCTGCTCCCACAATAGTCGGGGAGAGTCTCCTGGGGGGGAATCCACAATAGCAGGACAAATGGCTGCTGTCAACAACGCTCTCAAGGCTCCTTCCAGGCATCGCCTATGTTTAGACCTGGGCCCACCCGGTGACACTTCCCCTAGAACACCACAACACAGTGCTATACAATGCAGGGAGACTTCTTGAGATATACACTGGGACTGATAGGGACATTTTGGTTACTGAAACCCCTTTTTATTGCATGTAGTTTTACAGGCTGTTTCCTTGTTAGGAATGACAACAAAGGGAACTACAGGAGAGGAAGACAATATTTGTATTCTTATGCATCTATCCATCTTAGAATTGGTCATACTATATGTGCATATGAAAGCATATATCAATGTCAAAAGGTTTTCTAATAAGCCATTCAGACCGGTGTGGATTGGGTGAACGGCTGTGCTAATCAGGATAGTAAAGCTGCATGTTCGCTGCCCATTTATCGATAAAATAACATGTTGATGTGAAGGAATGGAAAGAGCTAGAAAGCCATTGACAGGGTTCATAAGAGCCTATCATCAAATATTTTTTATAACTAACCCAAGATAAACCACAGCCTGTCATTTACAATGGGAGCAAATTAATCATAGTGGGCAGAACAAGCAAGGAGGTGGGCAGAGCCAAGCATGAGCTAGCGAGATCCTATTGGTGTGTTCTAGCATGTATTTTCATATTTATGTTAGGGAAAGCCTACTTTGTGAAGTACACGTGTGCAATAACTCATTTCGCCCCTTGCACTCCTTCTAAACAATGTATTTTTTTTTAAACTTTTGGCAAAGAGTAAAGTCTACAAAATGTAGTCCACTCTGTAAACAGATTCGTAACAGATTCTATACAGACAAAAATCTAAACGCAACATGAGAACTGTTGGTCCCATGTTTCATGAACTGAAATGTTCCATACGCACAAAAACCTTATTTCTCTAAAATGTTGTGCACAGTTTTGAGGGAGCGTGCAATTGGCATGCTGACTGCAGGAATGTCCACCAGAGCTGTTGCCAGATAATTGAATGTTCATTTTTTTCTACCATAAGCAGCTTCCAACGTCGTTTTAGAGAATTTCGCAGTACATCCAACTGGCCTCCCAACCGCAGACCATATTTATGGCGTCGTGTGGGTGAGCGGCTTGCTGATGTCACCGTTGTGAACAGAGTGCCCAATGGTGGCGGTGGGGTTATGGTAGGGGCAGGCGTAAGCTAATGACAATGAACACAATTGCATTTTATTTAAGGCAAATTGAATGCACAAATAAACCATGATGAGGTCCTGAGGCCCAATGTGAGGCCCATTTTTTTAAGGTATCTGTGACCAACAGATGCATATCTGTATTCCCATTCATGTGAAATCCATAGATATCCATAGAATAATTTTGCACGCCCAATTTTTCAGTTTTTGATTTGTTAAAAAAGTTTGAAATATCCAATAAATGTCGTTCCACTTCATGATTGTGTCCCACTTGTTGATTCTTCACAAAAAATACAGTTTTATATCTTTATGTTTGAAGCCTGAAATGTGGCAAAAGGTCACAAAGTTCAAGGGGGCCGAATACTTTCGCAAGGCACTGTAAGTAAGCATTTCACAGGAAGGTCTACCAACACCTGTTGTATTCTGCACATGTGACAAACACAATTTTATTTTATTTGATGTTGCGTTTATATTTTTGTTGAGTATAGTTTTGGGAACAGAGAAAATGTGCAGAATGTCGCCCAAAATCCATCTCGCTCCATCTCTTCCCACTACCGGCCACTGGGCTTCTTCTCATTGCCATTTGGTGGTGAGTGGAAATGCCAACCGGATGCTTCAGATGTATACAACCGGTGAAACATCTGGCTCATTGTTCTATCTGTGCTATCATCTCATGGCTGCCATTCCACTGAGGAGAGACAGTGGTACCTGGTGCGGATGGCTGCCTCTTCTCTCACACTGAATCCTAGGTAAAAGCCTATAAGGACTATCAGAAATGCAGTCAAGCAGCTTGGCGCAAAATAGGAGGAGCGGAAAGAGCAACACAGGCCTCATCCCGTCAACACCCCCCTCCTCTCCTCTCCCCCTGCCTTCAGAATGAAAATGTTTATTTGTCTAAAAAGATCTATACAAACAATCGCTCTGTACGATAGGCGAGATGGTGACTCCAGCCATGAGGAGATTTAATTAGCGAAATCTTGTTAGGTCTAACAAAATCAAGCGTAAGACAATCCTCGGCAAGGCTTCGAAGGATCCTGGCGGGAGAGGAGAGGCGAGAGAGAGGAAGCAGGGGCTGGGAGCGATTAGGGCTGGGATGATATGGAAACGGGCAGCACCAATGCACCACTGCTGTGGCGGGAAATGGCTCGGAATACCCAGCTGCTTTCACACTCAATTAAAGAGACTTCCCTCTCTTTCTGCCCTCCACCCTCCCTTCTCATCCTATTCCCCCCTTGATAAAAAATGAGTTCACCTCACTGCTGCCTGTCATTATAGTGTCACGGTAAAGCCCTCGTCTCGAACTCCCCCCACAGCTTCTCTTAGAACTCGTCAACTCCAGTCAATTCCATCCTGGCCCGCTCAGCCATTAAAGACACAAATAGTGTTTTTAGAGTGTATCTGACTGCTATTAAAAACAAGATGGGAAAAGGCTGCATCCAAACTTTGGGAAATGAACTCCCTGTGAAAAGTAAAGACAACTTAAAAAGTCCAATTTGGAAATACAATTTAGCCGGCGTAATTAGGAAGAGACCTTAAATGATTGATGTTGTGCTACCTCAACCGAACCACGAAGGAGTTGAGTAAATCAAAGAGATTGAACTACTCTTGCATGGCAGTTTGTTTAAGGTAGGAGTTACAATTAATTGTGTGCTCTTAGTCTTAGCCTTTATCATGGAAGATAAAAACCCTTGCAGTTGGATCGGAAGAGGCAGTTCGACAGAATTAGATATAACAGATGTTAGTCATGCATATACAACACTTGCCTAAACACTACACTTAGGCCCTGCTAAATAAACCTCTTCTCTAATGGTGCTGTAAACGAACATACAGTATGTAAACATCAACTTTAATGAAGAAGACTTCAATAGTTAATTGTCACACACATTGCACCTAATGTGGATCTCCCATTTTTCTACCGACATTTTCATGAGAGTCTATACTAAACAAAAATAAAAGCATCATGCAACAAACCAATTTCAAAGCTGTTACTGAGTTACAGTTCATATAAGGAAATCAATAATTTTTTATTAATTCATTAAGCCCTGATCCATGGATTTCACATGACTGGGAATACAGATATGCATCTGTTGGTCATAGATACCTTAAAAACATTAGGGGCGTGGATCAGAAAACCAGTCAGTATCTGGTGTGACCACCATTTGCCTCATGCAGCGCGACACATCTCCTTCGCATAGTTGATCAGGCTGTTGATTGTGGTCTGTGGAATGTTGTCCCACTCCTTTTCAGAGGCTGTGCAAAGTTGCCAGATATTGGCTGGAGCTGGAACACGGTGTCATACACGTCGATCCAGAGCATCCCAAATATGCTCACATGTCTGGTGAGTTTGCAGGCCGTGGAAGAACTGGGACATTTTTAGCTTCCAGAAATTGTGTACAGATCCTTGTGACATGGGGCTGTGCATTATCATGCTGAAACATGAGGTGATGGAGGCAGATGAATGGCACGACAATGGGCCTCAGGACCTCGTTACGGTATCTCTGTGCATTCAAATTGCCATTGATAAAACGCAATTGTCCGAGGCTTATGCCTGCCCATACCATAACCCCAGCACCACCATGGTGCACTCTGTTCACAATGTTGACATCAGCAAACCACTCGCCCACACAAACTGCTCGCATCTAAAATAACATTGTAGGTGGCTTATGGTAGAGAAATGAACATTCAATTATCTGGCAACAGGTTTTGTGGATATTCCTGCAGTCCGCATGCCAATTGCACGCTCCCTCAAATCTTGAGACATCTGTAGCATTGTGTTATGTGACAAAACTTCACATTTTAGAGTGGCCATTTATTGTCCCCAGCACAAGGTGCTGTAATGATCATGCTGTTTAATCAACTTCTTGATATGCCACACCTGTCAGGTGGATGGATTACCTTCGCAAATGACAAATGCTCACTAACCAGGATGTAAACACAATTGTGTTAAACATTTTTGAGAAATAAGCTTTTTGTGCATATGGAACATTTCTGGGATCTTTTATTCCAGCTCATGAAACATGGGACCAACACTTTACATGTTGTTTTTACATTTTTCTTCAGTGTACATGTAAAATTGGTTTGTAATCGGTTCGTAAATTACATCTGGCACTCTGTTCAGAGGTCCTAAGTGCTCTTGGCAGGCAAACACTATTGGTGTGTTACTTCCCTTTTTTAGGACTGTGAAAAGGTGATGGAAAAACTTACAGTTAGTTTGCCCTCTGCAACAAAGCAGTAGTCAATGTTGTCGTTGTCTGCTCTTCCACGCCTTAGTGTCCGGTCCTCCACACAAAGTCTACAAAACAGGAAATATTGTTGTGTGTGTACACATGTATAAAGCCACTTCTTAACATACAGTATATCCCACATACTGTACACATGAGTAAGCAAAGTATTTTATTGTAATTCTGCAATGATAGTGGTCCACGGATATTTCTTATCTTTACAATATTGTCATGAAAATAACCTCATATTATGTGTGTAAATATGTTGAATATAGAATTTCTTGGCTGTAAGGACCCTTTGTGTCTGTGAGATAAACTCCTTTGTGCCTAGTACTTCCATCGGCTCTTGGACTCCCCAAGTTTCAAGGAGTTATGGTGCAGTGCAGTCAGTTAATGTGCACAGATTTAAGTTCAATCATCCATTTAGGGTTGGGCACATGATCTTTCGCTTGACCGGCTAGTCGTGTCTCCTGTCAGTGGGAGTGTGGTGGTCCTCCCAGTAGGCTAGAGACTCCAGCAGCTACCTGCTAACACCGGAGCTCTGAACGGCCTACGTTTACCAAGACCTGTATTTACTTTTATTTCACCTTTATTTAACCAGGTTGGCCAGTTAAGAACAAGCTCTCATTTACAACTGCGAACTGGCCAAGATAAAGCAAAGCAGTTCGACAAAAAACAACATGGGATAAACAAAGTACAGTCAGTAACAATAGAAAAACCTATAAACCTATAAGCAATAAATAGGCCATAGCGAAGTAATTACAATTTAGAAAATTAACACTGGAGTGATAGATGTGCAGATGATGATGTGCAAGTAGAAATACTGGTGTGCAAAAGAGCAGAAAAGTAAATAAAAACAATATGGATTGGCTATTTCAGATGGGCTGTGTACAGCTGCAGAAATCAGTGAGCTGCTCGAATAGCTGATGCTTAAAGTTAGTGAAGGAGATAAAAGTCTCCAACTGGAAGGAAAGGCGGCCAAAGCAGGTGTTGGCTTTGGGGAACACGAGTGAGATATACCTGTTGGAGCGCGTGCTATGGGTGGGTGTTGCTATGGTGACCAGTGAGCTGAGAAAAGGCGGAGCTTTACTTAGCAAATACTTGTAGATGACCTTTAGCCAGTGGGTCTGGCGACAAATATGTAGCAAGGGCCAGCCGACGAGAGCATACAGGTTGCAGTGGTGGGTGGTATATGGGGCTTTGGTGACAAAACGGATGGCACTGTGATCCAGTTTGCTGAGTAGAGTGTTGGAGGCTATTTTGTAAATGACATCGCCAAAGTCGAGGACCGGTAGGATAGTTTTACGAGGGTATGTTTGTCACGACTTCTACCGAAGGTAGCTCCTCTCCCTGTTCAGGTGGCGCTCGTCGTCACCAGTCTACTTGCCATCACCGATCCCTTTTTCCTTTTCTGTTTTTTTTGTCTTTGGTTCTTTTTCACACCTGGTTTCATTTGCGTTAATTTCTGTGTGTATATACTGTATGTACCCTGTTGCCTGTCTAAGTTTGTGCGGGATTAGTCTTTCATTGTGATGTGCTCTGTTAGGTTATGCCTTTATTTGTTTTCACGGATTCTTAAGTGTATGATTGTCAGGTTCTCTGTTGTCGAGGGCGTTGTACCTTTTCGATTGTGCCATTCCTGTGTTGGGGGACTTTCCTATTAAAACACGCTTCTCAGACATCCCTGCTCTCCTGCACCTGACTCCTACACCTACCACCTAGACGCAACATTATCACAGCATCCCGCACCACTTCGATGGAGTCAGCAGGAGCGGACGCGCTCCCAGTGTCTATGGAGGAGCGCGTTCAACACCACACGGCAGTGTTACACCGGCTGGGGACCGTGATGGATCAGGTGATGGTGACGATGGAAAGATGGGAGAGAGGTGGCCTTCCCACACCTCCATCAGCCACATACCACCACAACCCTCTCCTTCATTGCTTGGTTCCAGTGGGATTCGACTCACACTCCCGAGAGAGTACAATGGGACGGCGGCCGGGTACCAGGGGTTCTTACTCCAGGTGGAATTATACCTGGCAACCGTTCACCCGACTCCGTAAGGGAGGCCCTGGAGTGGGCCAACGCGGTATGGAACGATCCGGACTCGGCGAGGGACCACTATTCAGAGTTCCCCTGCCGCTTTCGGGCCGTGTTCGACCACCCACCTGAGTGCCGAGAGGCGGGTGAACGGCTGTTCCATCTGAGGCAGGAGAAGAGGAGTGCTCAGGACTTTGCCCTAGAGTTCCGGACCTTGGCCGCTGTCGCAGGACGGAACGACAGGGCCCTGCTCGATCACTATAGGCACAGTTTGCGCGAGGACGTCCGAAGGGAGCTAGCCTGTAGAGACACCACCCTCTCCTTGGGCCAGCTGATAGACATGTCCATCCGTTTGGACAACTTGATGGAGACCCGCGGACAACCAGAACGGGTCCTGTCAGTTTCATCCCCCAGGTCCTCCACTCCAACACCCATGGAGCTAGGAGGTGCTGCAGTGAGGGCGACCAGAGGAGGGGGCCTTTCCTGTACCAGCTGTGGTCATAGAAGGCACACTGCTGACCGGTGCTGGAGGGGTCCTCCAGGGAGTCGAGACACCAGGCTTAGCACTGCTTGGACACCTCAGGTGAGTCGGCACCAGACTCACCCAGAGTCCTCTGTTGGTCACATGTATGTGTTGATTTTTTCCCCTGAATTTTCCCCTCATTCCCGGCATAAGGCGCTAGTAGATTCAGGCGCAGCAGGGAATTTTATTGACTGCGGTTTAGCGCATGTTCAGCTTGACAAACCCTTCCCAGTGTACGCCTTAGATAGCCGACCATTAGGGTCAGGGCTAGTCAGGGAGGCCACGGCTCCACTGGGCATGGTTACGCAGGAGGGTCATGAGGAGAGAATTAGTCTCTTTCTCATTGATTCCCCTGCATTTCCGGTGGTGCTGGGGATCCCCTGTTTGGCCCGTCACAACCCCAGGATTTTGATGGTAACAGGGGGCTCTAAAGGGGTGGTCAGAGGAGTGCTCAGGCAGGTGTGTATGAGTTTCCATCGGTGCTACGATGGTGGAGAGTCCAGACCCAGTCTCCACTGTGCGTATTCCCTCCGAATATGCCGATTTGGCTATCACCTTCTGTAAAAAGAGGGCGAGCCAATTACCACCTCATCGACGAGGGGATTGTGTGATAAATCTCCTGGTAGACGCTGCACTTCCCAGGAGTCACGTGTATCCCCTGTCACAGGAGGAGACGGTGGCTATGGAGACACCCAGAGATACATATCTGAATCTCTGGGGCAGGGGTACATTCGGCCCTCCACATCACCTGCCTCCTCGAGTTTCCTTTTTGTGAAAAAAAGGAGGGAGGGCTGTGTCCGTGCATTGACTATAGAGGTCTAAATTCCATCACGGTGGGGTACAGTTACCCGCTACCTCTCATTGCCACGGCGATTGAGTCATTTCCACGGAGCACGCTTTTTCACAAAACTGGATCTCAGGAGTGCGTATAACTTGGTGCGTATCTGGGAGGGAGATGAGTGGATGACAGCGTTTACTACCACATCCGGGCATTATGAGTACCTCGTACGATGTGCATTATGAGTACCTCGTCATGCCGTACGGGTTGAAGAATGCTCCATCAGTCTTCCAATATTTTGTAGACAAGATTCTCAGAGACCTGTATGGGCAGGGTGTGGTGGTTTATATCGATGATGAAATGCGGAGGCATTTCTCAGGTTTCTATTCCGCTACACGCGCCGCGCATGTGTCTCTGGTGCGCAAGGTACTTGGGCAACTGTTGGAGCATGACCTGTACGTCAAGGATGAGAAATGCTTGTTCTTCAAACAGGCCGTCTCCTTCCTTGGGTGTCGCATTTCCACATCAGGGTTGGTGATGGAGTGTGACCGCATTGCAGCCGTGCGTAATTGGCCGACTCCAACCACGGTAAAGGAGGTGCAGAGGTTCTTAGGGTTTGCCAATTACTACCGGAAGTTTATCCAGGGTTTTGGGCAGGTGGCTGCTCCCATTACGTCACTGCTGAAGGGGGGTGCGGTGCGTCTAGGGTGGTTGGCTGAAGCGGACAGGGCTTTTGGGCGCCTGAAGGCTCTTTTCAACTCGGCTCCCGTGCTAGCGCATCCGAATCCCTCTTTGGCATTCATAGTGGAGGTGGACACGTCCGAGGCTGGGATTGGAGCCGTGCTCTCACAGCGCTCCGGTACGCCACCGAAACTATGACGTGGGGGATCGAGAGTTGCTGGCTGTCGTCAGGGCCCTGACGGTGTGGAGACATTGGCTTGAGGGAGCTCAACAACCTTTTTTTCATCTGGACTGACCACCGTAATCTAGAGTACATTCGGGCAGCGAGGAGACTGAACCCTCAGGCAAGGTGGGCTATGTTTTTCACCCGATTTATGTTCACCATCTCCTATAGACCAGGCTCCCAGAACACTAAGGCAGACGCACTGTCCTGACTGTATGATACGGAGGAGCGGGCCATCGATCCTACTACCATCCTCCCAGCCTCTTGTCTGGTGGCACCGGTGAGGTGGGAGGTGGACGCAGACATCGAGTGAGCATTGCGTGTAGAGCCGACTCCAGGTTGTAGAAACATGTCAAACGTTTTTATAATCAATCCTCGGGTTGTTTTTACAATAAATAATAAATAATATTTCAACCGGACCGTAGCTTTTTCAATGAGAGAGAGAGAGAAAATGTCTGCTCCAAGCTGTTGCGCATGCAAAACTCTGCTGGCACCCAGCCATCCACTGACGCGATGTGATCGTTCTCGCTCATTTTTCAGAATAAAAGGCTGAAACTATTTCTAAAGACTGTTCACACCATGTGGAAGCCATAGGGAAAGGAATCTGGTTGATATCCCTTTAAATAGAGGGAAGACATGCAATGGAACAGGAAGCTTTCAAAATAAGAGGCACTGTAGTGCAAAAGTGTAAACTCACAGACAATATTTTGACAGTTTTGGAAAATTTAGAGTGTTTTCTATCCTAATCTGACAATTATATGCATATTCTAGCTTCTGGGCCTGAGAAATAGGCAGTTTAATTTGGGTTTGTTTTTCATCCAAACATCAAAATACTGCTCCCTACACTCAACAAGTTAATATGAGTCTTGAAGGAGAGTTTACAGTCTAGCCAGACACCTAGGTATTTGTAGTCCACATATTCTAAGTCAGAACCATCCAGAGTAGTGATGCTAGTCGGGCGGGCGGGTGCGGGCAGCAATCGGTTGAAGAGCATGCATTTAGTTTTACTAGCGTTTCAGGGCAGTTGGAGGCCACGGAAGGAGTGTTGTATGGCATTGAAGCTCGTTTGGAGGTTTGTTAACACAGTGTCCAAAGAAGGGCCAGATGTATACAGAATGATATTGTCTGAGTAGAGGTGGATCAAGGAATTACCCGCAGCAAGAGCGACATTTTGTTACCAAAGCCCCATATACCACTCACCACTGCGACCTGTATGCTCTTGTCGGCTGGCCCTCGCTTCATATTCGTCGCCAGACCCACTGGCTCCAGCTCATCTATAAGTCTTTGCTAGGTAAAGCTCCTCCTTATCTCAGCTCACTGGTCACGATAACAACACCCACCCGTAGCACGCGCTCCAGCCGGTATATTTCACTGGTCATCCCCAAAGCCAACACCTCTTTGGCCGCCTTTCCTTCCAGTTCTCTATTGCCAATGACTGGAACGAATTGCAAAAATCACTGAAGCTGGATACTTATATTTCCCTCACTAGCTTTAAACATCAGCTATCTGAGCAACTAACCGATCGCTGCAGCTGTACATAGTCCATCTGTAAATAGCCCACCCAATCTACCTACCTCATCCCCATATTGTTTTTATTTACTTTTCTGCTCTTTTGCACACCAGTATCTCTACTTGCACATCATCATCTGCTCATTTATCACTCCAGTGTTAATCTGCTAAATTGTTATTGCTTCGATACCATGGCCTATTTATTGCCTACCACCTCACGCCATTTGCACACACTGTATATAGACTTTCTTTTTTCTATTGTGTTATTGACTATACACTTGTGTAACTCTGTGTTGTTGTTTGTGTCGCACTACTTTGCTTTATCTTGGCCAGGTCGCAGTTGTCAATGAGAACTTGTTCTCAACTAGCTTACCTGGTAAATAAAGGTGAAATAAAAAACAGAAAGAAAAAAAAGATCCTGATTGAAAACAGCAGAGGTGTATTTGGAGGGCAAGTTGGTCAGGATAATATCTATGAGGGTGCCCATGTTTATGGATTTAGGGTTGTACCTGGTGGGTTCCTTGATATTTTGTGTGAGATTGAGGGCATCTAGCTTAGAATGTAGGACGGCCGGGGTGTTAAGCATGTCCCAGTTTAGGTCACCTAGCAGAACGAACTCTGAAGATGGCTCAATGGGGACTGTGTGAGGTACAGGCTAGGGAGCTTGAAGAATGGAGATATAACAGACAGGAGGAGGATGGATGTATAGACTGTAGCAGTTATATGGCTTCTTTGTTTACTTTACTTCAAGACCACTAACAAGTGATAGATCTGGATAGAACTGGATAGAACTTTATTCCACCATATACCATTTAGGTTCAATGTATGAACTCATGTCAGACCAATGCTCATGAAAGGAGATGAGGAGAGGAGGCTTTTAAAAATAAAATTGGGATGTAGCCTCTAGCCTGGGTCGTTCACTTCACCAACACTACTGTCACCCAAGGAAGATGGGGCGGAGGCATTTCTCAGGTTTCCTCCAGCTACAAAGAAAACATTTTAGCCTGGTCTGTAATCCCTCTAGAAGCCTCCTCTAAGCTCCAGGGCCAACAGTGGCCTTCCTCTCTGGCCACTCAGCCGCCAGGCCTGCCCAGGCCCAGGGGTCCCCCCAGTCTTCCTCCAGGACGACTCCCCTGGGGCCCTGCGCCGGCCTTCCTGTTGACGGCAAAGTGAAATAGAGTGGGGCCGAAGCAGCAGAGGCTCCCCCTGGGGGGCTGGAGGGCTAATCACTGTGTTTCTCACAACACACAGAGGAAGCAGGAAGCATTAGCATTCCTGCAGCAGCAGACCACCACACCGGCCCCATAAGGCCTGTCAGCCCGGCCGGCTGGCTGTGCCCCTAAACAGACATGGAGAGAAGAGAATGGGCCTGCCTGACTTGGGAGGGGGGAGGTCGGGTGTTTGATTTTTCTCACATACAATCACTGTCTCGGTCTCAGAGTCTCAAGGAGTCTGGCACGTCGCCTCATGCGAGCAGGCCTAGCACACATGCTCACGCACACATGCACAGTCCCCCAGTCGAGGAATTCTTCATTCAAGCGAACAGTGGGAGGATGGGGTGCTGCTCTCGGGTTACGCTTTGACTTGATTAATGCTGAAGGAATTGGACAAGTTGTGCTTCCTGCGAGTGAGTTTTTGTCGCGGCCGTGTACAACATTTGCTCTCGAATAACGAGATGCATTCGAATGCTTCATGCTCATTTGCGGCCCCACGTTACGGGACAATCCATCTCATTTGCTCCACTTTTTTTGCCATTCATTTTGTGGAGTACGTAGTTTGTTATAGTTTCAGGCAAACTATAACAGAGAAGATAGCATTATTATGCATTCTGGATGTTCAATAAATATCCTATAACCATACACAGACTCAGTACACAGTGGAATATTCCAGATGGACCTCTTTAAGATGCCCAAACTCTCCTCTTCGGAGGAGGAGGGAGGTCAAGGTGAGCAGGGAGGACCAAAGGACTCATTTCCCACAATCCCTTGCCAGCAATAGCCCCCCAGCTGTTCAAAGCCTGCCATAACAACAGCTGCTCCAAGGTTTAGTGCTTCATGTTACTATGACAACAGTAGTCTGATTCATATGCACTGTCTCTCTGTTCTAATAACAGAAGTGGCATTATGCCATAATTTAATTTCCATAAAACAAGAAAAGTTAGCTTGGTTGTTCTACACTAAGACGCAGGGCATGAAGAAGCTAATTCATTTTGTATGATACCGAGTTCTGTAGCACATGCACCCAAACTCAAAAACCCAATGCATAAACTTGACCCCCACATGCTTGCAAAAAACACCAAACTGAATGTATCTGTATCTATAGAATGAACTCAATATAAAATCCTTACAGTATCTGCACACACACAATGGGACCTAAATATTTTGTCATCCCTTACAGCTGTACACCAGAATATCCCACAGATCACTGTCAAGCAGGATGTACAATTATAAAAGTTTCTTTATTCTGGCCAAACAGGAAGTGAGGTAATTTAGCCATCTACAGGGTGCAATAAGAAACACAGAATGGTACCTACACATTTACAGTATAAAGCCTATACATTAACAATTCATCTCTTTCCATTACAGTGCAAACTATTTCCTCTTTCACCATCACACAGTTTGCAGGGTTCTTTTGAAACACAGACTATGTACTTAACATTTGGAATAGCATAGAATACATTTGCATGTTTAGAAGTTATTCTCAGCTCAACATTTGGGACTAGGCCTACTTTCAGGTCAGTATGGCTAAGACTGTGGTTTAAGGATAACAACTGTAGAATTCCAGGGAGTTAAGGAAGCTTTGAATGACAATTGTAGGTATTCCCATAGGGGTAACAGGACACTGCATGGTGTCACGAGGGGTTTACACCCAACGTTTAACGAGCAAGCAGCTGATATAGGCAGCTGTAGCAGACAAAGCACGGGACACACACGGACATAAACACATAATACAAACACCGAATGACACCCTATCCACCCTTACATGCACACACAAAACAATACACACATGCATATACAAACACACACACACAATGATCCATATACTATATATCCATACTTTACACCCACAATTTTACTCTCACAAATGCGAGTGAACACCATACAACCCATACTGCATAATCCATTTAGTTCAACCTGAACGATACTTAAGATGAACCAAGTTGAGTAAAAAAATAAAGTAATCATAGCCATTGTCTTTGTACTTTTTATTAGTCACTGCTACACTGCTGTGTCAGTTGATTATTTCGAACATAGATTTCCACTCCTCTCCTCATGAGCAAACAGGGGAAAGACAAACAGGAAAAGGAAATAACTGGCTATAAATATCCCTGAGCAAAGTGGTGAGTCAGGTTGGATTTAAAAAAAGGAAATACCAAAAAATAAAATCTACCTCTTTCTCTCTATAACTCTTCTCCTTTTCATAAAGCCCTGAAAACACATTCAATCCATTTAA